>NW_026894671.1:0-95744 GCF_032452875.1 Bos javanicus | reverse complement strand
GTTCACATGGCTGATCATGCAGTGACATGCAATGTTCACGTGGCTAGCATATACTGGTCGTGACTGATCATGCACAAATGCGTAAATGATCATACTGTTCGTGACTGATCATGTACTGATCACGTGACTGATCATACACTGATCACGTGGCTATCATGCACTGCTCACGTGGCTGATCATGCAATGATCACGTGGCTACCATGTACTGGTCACGTGACTGATCATGCACTGATCACGTAATTAATCCTGCACTGATTACCTGACTCATCATGCACTGATCACGTGGCTGATCACACACTTATCACGTGACTGATCATGCACTGATCACGTGGCTATCATGCACTGATCACGTGGCTATCATGCACTGATCACGTGGCTGATCATGCAATGATCACGTGGCTACCATGTACTGGTCACGTGACTGATCATGCACTGATCACGTAACTGATCATGCACTGATCACGTGACTGATCAAGCACTGATCACGTGGCTATCATGCACTGCTCACGTGGCTGATCATGCAATGATCACGCAGCTACCATGTACCGGTCACGTGACTGATCATGCACTGATCACGTGACGGATCATGCACTGATCACGTGGCTGATCATGCACTGATCACGTGACTGACCATGCACTGATCACGTGACTGATCATGCACTGATGACTTGGATATCATGCACTGATCACGTGGCTGATCATACACTAATCACGTGACAGATCATGCACTGATCACGTGGCTGATCATGCACTGATACCGTGACTGAGCATGGACTGATCACATGACTATCATGTAGTGATCACGTGACTTAATGGCGCTGATCATGTGACTGATCATGCGCTGATCATGTTTGCTATCATACACTGATCATGTGCCTCTGGAGGCAATAAACAAAGAGCTGAGTAGGCACGAATCATACAGTCAGCAGGCAATAATCATGGAACTCAGGTGTGAGGAATCATGCTGCTCAGCTGGCAATAATCAAGCAGCTAGCAGGCAGGAATTACGCAGCACAGCTGGCAATTGTCAAGCAGATGACAGGCAGGAATCGTGCAGCTCAGCTGGCAATTGTCAAGCAGATGAGCAGACAGTAATCACGCAGCTCAGCAGGCCCTGATCACGTGACTGAGCATGCACTGTTCACGTGGCTGATCATACACTGATCACGTGATTGATCATGCACTGATCACTTGGATATCATGCACTGATCACGTGGCTGATCATACACTGTTCACGTGTCTGACCATGCAATGATCACGTGGGTGATCATACACTGCTCATGTAACTGATCATGCACTGATCACGTGGCTATCATGCACTGAATACGTGGCTGAACAGGCACTGTTCACGTGGCTGATCACACACCTGTCACGTGACATATCATGCACTGATCACGTGGCACTCATGCACTGATCACGTGGCTGATCATACTCTGCTCACTTAACTCATCATGCACACATCACGTGGCTGTCATGCACTGCTCACGTGTTTCGTAATGGAATGATCACAAAGCTACCATATACTGGTCACCTGACTGATCATGCACAGATCACGTAAATGATTATGCACTGTTCACGTGACTGATCATGTACTGATCACGTGACTGATCATACACTCATCACGGGACTGATCGTGCACTGATCACGGCGCTATCATGCATTGACTACATGACTCCACATGCACTGATCACGTTAATGATCATGCACTGATCACCTGACTGTCCATGCACTGATCACGTGGATAAACATACACTGATCATGTGACAGAACATGCAGTGATCATGCGGCTATCATGCACTGCTACCGTGGCTGATCATGCAATGATCACGTAGCTACCATGTACTGGTCACGTGAGTGATCATGCACTGATCACGTAATTCATCATACACTGATCAGGTGACTTATCATGCACTGTTCACGTGACTGATCATGCACTGATCACGTAACTGATCATGCACTGATCTCGTTGCTATCATGCACGGTTCACATGGCTGATCATGCAATGATCACGTAGCTACCATGTACTGGTCACGTGACTATCATGCACTGATCACGTAATTGATCATGCACTGATCACGTGGCTGATCATACACTGATCACGTGACTGATCATGCACTGATCACGTGGCTGCTCATGCAATGATCACGTAGCAACCATGTACTGGTCACGTGACTGATCATGCACTGATCACGTAATTGATCATGCACTGATCACGTGGCTGATCATGCACTAATCACGTGACTGGTCATGCACTGCTCACGTTGCTGATCATGAACTGATCACGTGACTGATCATGCACACATCACGGGGCTATCATGTACTGCTCACGTGGCTGGTCATGCAATGATCACGTAGCTACCATATACTGGTCATGCGACTTATCATGCACAGATCACGTAAATGATCATGCACTGTTCCCGTGACTGATCATGTACTGATCACGTGACTGATCATGCACTGATCACGTGGCTATCATGCTCTCCTCATGTGGGTGATCATGCAATGATCATGTAGCAACCATGTACTAGTCACATGACTGATCATGCACTGATCATGTAATTGATCCAGCACTGATTATGTGGCTCATCATGCACTGATCACGTGACTGTTCTCGCACTGATCACTTGACTGATCATGCACTGATCACGTGGCTATAATGCCCTGATAACGTGGCTGATCATACAATTTTCACGTGCCTGGTCATGCACAGATCACGTGACTAATCATGAACTTATCACGTGGGTATAAGGCACTGATCACGTGGCTGATCATACACTGTTCAAGTTCCTGGTCATGCACAGATCACGTGACTAATCATGAACTAATCACGTGGCTATAATTCACTGATCACGTGGCTGATGATGCACTGAACATGTGACTGATCATGCACTGATCACGTGACTGATCATGCAATGATCACGTGGCTATCATGCACTGCTCACGTGGCTGAACATGCAGCGATCACGCGGCTACGATGTACTGGTCACATGACTGATCATGCACTGATCACGTAACTGATCATGCACTGCTCACGTGGCTTATCATGCACTGATCACGTGGCTGATCATGCACTGATCACGTGTCTGACCATGCACTGATCACGTGGCTGATCATACACTGATCACGTAACTGATCATGCACTGATCACGTGGCTATCATGCACTGATCACGTGACTGATCATGCACTGATCACGTGACTGACCATGCACTGATACCGTGACTGATCATGCACTGATGAGTTGGCAATCATGCACTGATTACTTGGCTGATCATACACTGATCACGTGACTGATAATGCACTGATCATCTGGCTATCGTGCACTCATTACCTGGCTATCGTGCACTGATCACGTGGTTGATCATACACTGATCACGAGACTGATCTTGCACTGATCACGTCTGTATCATGCACTGATCACCTGACTGCCCATGCACTGATCACGTGGATAAACATACACTGATCACGTGACAGATCATGCAGTGATCACGCGGCTATCATGCACTGCTCACGTGGCTGATCATGCAATGATCACATAGCTACCATGTACTGGTCACGTGAGTGATCATGCACTGATCACGTAATTGATCATACACTGATCAGGTGACTTATCAGGCACTGTTCACGTGACTGATCATGCACTGATCACGTGACTGATCATGCACTGATTTCGTTGCTATCATGCACGGTTCACATGGCTGATCATGCAATGACATGCAATGTTCACGTAGCTAGCATATACTGGTCACGTGACTGATCATGCACAGATCACGTAAATGATCATGCACTGTTCACGTGACTGATCATGTACTGATCACGTGACTGATCATGCACTGATCACGTGGCTATCATGCACTGCTCAAGTGGCTGATCATGCATTGATCACGTAGCAACCATGTACTGGTCACGTGACTGATCATGCACTGATCACGTAATTAATCCTGCAATGATTACCTGACTCATCATGCACTGCTCACGTGGCTGATCACACACATATCACGTGACTGATCATGCACTGATCACGTGGCTATCATGCACTGATCACGTGGCTATCATGCACTGATCACGTGGCTGATCATGCAATGATCACGTAGCTACCATGTACTGGTCACGTGACTGATCATGCACTGATCACGTAACTGATCATGCACTGATCACGTGGCTGATCAAGCACTGATCACGTGGCTACCATGCACTGCTAACGTGGCTGATCATGCAATGATCACGTAGCTACCATGTACTGGTCACGTGACTGATCATGCACTGATCACGTGACTGATCATGCACTGATCACGTGGCTGATCATGCACTGATCACGTGACTGACCATGCACTGATCACGTGACTGATCATGCACTGATGAGTTGGCTATCATGCACTGATCACGTGGCTGATCATACACTAATCATGTGACAGATCATGCACTGATCACGTGGCTGATCATGCACTGATACCGTGACTGAGCATGGACTGATCACATGACTATCATGTAGTGATCACATGACTTAATGGCGCTGATCATGTGAATGGTCATGCGCTGATCATGTTTGCTATCATACACTGATCATGTGCCTCTGGAGGCAATAAACAAAGAGCTGAGTAGGCACGAATCATACAGTCAGCAGGCAATAATCATGGAACTCAGGTGTGAGGAATCATGCTGCTCAGCTGGCAATAATCAAGCAGCTAGCAGGCAGGAATTACGCAGCACAGCTGGCAATTGTCAAGCAGATGACAGGCAGGAATCGTGCAGCTCAGCTGGCAATTGTCAAGCAGATGAGCAGACAGGAATCACGCAGCTCAGCAGGCCCTGATCACGTGACTGAGCATGCACTGTTCACGTGGCTGATCATACACTGATCACGTGATTGATCATGCACTGATCACTTGGATATCATGCACTGATCACGTGGCTGATCATACACTGTTCACGTGTCTGACCATGCACTGATCACGTGGGTGATCATACACTGCTCACGTAACTGATCATGCACTGATCACGTGGCTATCATGCACTGAATACGTGGCTGAACAGGCACTGTTCACGTGGCTGATCACACACCTGTCACGTGACATATCATGCACTGATCACGTGGCACTCATGCACTGATCACGTGGCTGATCATACTCTGCTCACTTAACTCATCATGCACACATCACGTGGCTATCATGCACTGCTCACGTGTTTCGTAATGGAATGATCACAAAGCTACCATATACTGGTCACCTGACTGATCATGCACAGATCACGTAAATGATTATGCACTGTTCACGTGACTGATCATGTACTGATCACGTGACTGATCATACACTCATCACGGGACTGATCGTGCACTGATCACGGCGCTATCATGCATTGACTACATGACTCCACATGCACTGATCACGTTAATGATCATGCACTGATCACCTGACTGTCCATGCACTGATCACGTGGATAAACATACACTGATCATGTGACAGAACATGCAGTGATCACGCGGCTATCATGCACTGCTAACGTGGCTGATCATGCAATGATCACGTAGCTACCATGTACTGGTCACGTGAGTGATCATGCACTGATCACGTAATTCATCATACACTGATCAGGTGACTTATCATGCACTGTTCACGTGACTGATCATGCACTGATCACGTAACTGATCATGCACTGATCTCGTTGCTATCATGCACGGTTCACATGGCTGATCATGCAATGATCACGTAGCTACCATGTACTGGTCACGTGACTATCATGCACTGATCACGTCATTGATCATGCACTGATCACGTGGCTGATCATACACTGATCACGTGACTGATCATGCACTGATCACGTGGCTGCTCATGCAATGATCACGTAGCAACCATGTACTGGTCACGTGACTGATCATGCACTGATCACGTAATTGATCATGCACTGATCACTTGGCTGATCATGCACTAATCACGTGACTGGTCATGCACTGCTCACGTTGCTGATCATGAACTGATCACGTGACTGATCATGCACACATCACGGGGCTATCATGTACTGCTCACGTGGCTGGTCATGCAATGATCACGTAGCTACCATATACTGGTCATGCGACTTATCATGCACAGATCACGTAAATGATCATGCACTGTTCCCGTGACTGATCATGTACTGATCACGTGACTGATCATGCACTGATCACGTGGCTATCATGCTCTCCTCATGTGGGTGATCATGCAATGATCATGTAGCAACCATGTACTAGTCACATGACTGATCATGCACTGATCATGTAATTGATCCAGCACTGATTATGTGGCTCATCATGCACTGATCACGTGACTGTTCTCGAACTGATCACTTGACTGATCATGCACTGATCACGTGGCTATAATGCCCTGATAACGTGGCTGATCATACAATTTTCACGTGCCTGGTCATGCACAGATCACGTGACTAATCATGAACTTATCACGTGGGTATAAGGCACTGATCACGTGGCTGATCATACACTGTTCAAGTTCCTGGTCATGCACAGATCACGTGACTAATCATGAACTAATCACGTGGCTATAATTCACTGATCACGTGGCTGATGATGCACTGAACATGTGACTGATCATGCACTGATCACGTGACTGATCATGCAATGATCACGTGGCTATCATGCACTGCTCACGTGGCTGAACATGCAGCGATCACGCGGCTACGATGTACTGGTCACATGACTGATCATGCACTGATCACGTGACTGATCATACACTGCTCACGTAGCTGATCATGCACTGATCACGTGGCTGTTCATGCACTGTTCACGTGTCTGACCATGCACTGATCACGTGGCTGATCATACACCGCTCACGTAACTGATCATGCACTGATCACGTGGCTCTAATGCACTGATCACGTGACTGATCATGCACTGATCACGTGACTGACCATGCACTGATCACGTGACTGATCATGCACTGATGAGTTCGCAATCATGCACTGATTACTTGACTGATCATACACTGATCACGTGACTGATCATGCACTGATCATCTGGCTATCGTGCACTCATTACGTGGCTATCGTGCACTGATCACGTGGTTGATCATACACTGATCACGAGACTGATCTTGCACTGATCACGTCTGTATCATGCACTGATCACGTGACTGCCCATGCATTGATCACGTGGATAAACATACACTGATCATTTGACAGATCATGCAGTGATCACGAGGCTATCATGCACTGCTCACGTGGCTGATCATGCAATGATTACGTAGCTACCATGTACTGGTCACGGGACTATCATGCACTGATCACGTAATTGATCATACACTGATCAGGTGACTTATCAGGCACTGTTCACGTGACTGATCATGCACTGATCACGTGACTTATCATGCACTGATTTCGTTGCTATCATGCACGGTTCACATGGCTGATCATGCAATGACATGCAATGTTCACGTAGCTAGCATATACTGGTCACGTGACTGATCATGCACAAATCACGTAAATGATCATGCACTGTTCACGTGACTGATCATGTACTGATCACGTGACTGATCATACACTGATCACGTGGCTATCATGCACTGCTCAAGTGGCTGATCATGCATTGATCACGTAGCAACCATGTACTGGTCACGTGACTGATCATGCACTGATCACGTAATTAATCCTGCAATGATTACCTGACTCATCATGCACTGCTCACGTGGCTGATCACACACATATCACGTGACTGATCATGCACTGATCACGTGGCTATCATGCACTGATCACGTGGCTATCATGCACTGATCACGTGGCTGATCATGCAATGATCACGTAGCTACCATGTACTGGTCACGTGACTGATCTTGCACTGATCACGTAATTGATCATGCACTGATCACGTGGCTGATCAAGCACTGATCACGTGGCTACCATGCACTGCTAACGTGGCTGATCATGCAATGATCACACAGCTACCATGTACTGGTCACGTGACTGATCATGCACTGATCACGTGACTGATCATGCACTGATCACGTGACTGATCATGCACTGATCACGTGACTGACCATGCACTGATCACGTGACTGATCATGCACTGATGAGTTGGATATCATGCACTGATCACGTGGCTGATCATACACTAATCATGTGACAGATCATGCACTGATCACGTGGCTGATCATGCACTGATACCGTGACTGAGCATGGACTGATCACATGACTATCATGTAGTGATCACATGACTTAATGGCGCTGATCATGTGAATGGTCATGCGCTGATCATGTTTGCTATCATACACTGATCATGTGCCTCTGGAGGCAATAAACAAAGAGCTGAGTAGGCACGAATCATACAGTCAGCAGGCAATAATCATGGAACTCAGGTGTGAGGAATCATGCTGCTCAGCTGGCAATAATCAAGCAGCTAGCAGGCAGGAATTACGCAGCACAGCTGGCAATTGTCAAGCAGATGACAGGCAGGAATCGTGCAGCTCAGCTGGCAATTGTCAAGCAGATGAGCAGACAGGAATCACGCAGCTCAGCAGGCCCTGATCACGTGACTGAGCATGCACTGTTCACGTGGCTGATCATACACTGATCACGTGATTGATCATGCACTGATCACTTGGATATCATGCACTGATCACGTGGCTGATCATACACTGTTCACGTGTCTGACCATGCACTGATCACGTGGGTGATCATACACTGCTCACGTAACTGATCATGCACTGATCACGTGGCTATCATGCACTGAATACGTGGCTGAACAGGCACTGTTCACGTGGCTGATCACACACCTGTCACGTGACATATCATGCACTGATCACGTGGCACTCATGCACTGATCACGTGGCTGATCATACTCTGCTCACTTAACTCATCATGCACCCATCACGTGGCTATCATGCACTGCTCACGTGTTTCGTAATGGAATGATCACAAAGCTACCATATACTGGTCACCTGACTGATCATGCACAGATCACGTAAATGATTATGCACTGTTCACGTGACTGATCATGTACTGATCACGTGACTGATCATACACTCATCACGGGACTGATCGTGCACTGATCACGGCGCTATCATGCATTGACTACATGACTCCACATGCACTGATCACGTTAATGATCATGCACTGATCACCTGACTGTCCATGCACTGATCACGTGGATAAACATACACTGATCATGTGACAGAACATGCAGTGATCATGCGGCTATCATGCACTGCTACCGTGGCTGATCATGCAATGATCATGTAGCTACCATGTACTGGTCACGTGAGTGATCATGCACTGATCATGTAATTCATCATACACTGATCAGGTGACTTATCATGCACTGTTCACGTGACTGATCATGCACTGATCACGTAACTGATCATGCACTGATCTCGTTGCTATCATGCACGGTTCACATGGCTGATCATGCAATGATCACGTAGCTACCATGTACTGGTCACGTGACTATCATGCACTGATCACGTCATTGATCATGCACTGATCACGTGGCTGATCATACACTGATCACGTGACTGATCATGCACTGATCACGTGGCTGCTCATGCAATGATCACGTAGCAACCATGTACTGGTCACGTGACTGATCATGCACTGATCACGTAATTGATCATGCACTGATCACTTGGCTGATCATGCACTAATCACGTGACTGGTCATGCACTGCTCACGTTGCTGATCATGAACTGATCACGTGACTGATCATGCACACATCACGGGGCTATCATGTACTGCTCACGTGGCTGGTCATGCAGTGATCACGTAGCTACCATATACTGGTCATGCGACTTATCATGCACAGATCACGTAAATGATCATGCACTGTTCCCGTGACTGATCATGTACTGATCACGTGACTGATCATGCACTGATCACGTGGCTATCATGCTCTCCTCATGTGGGTGATCATGCAATGATCATGTAGCAACCATGTACTAGTCACATGACTGATCATGCACTGATCATGTAATTGATCCAGCACTGATTATGTGGCTCATCATGCACTGATCACGTGACTGTTCTCGAACTGATCACTTGACTGATCATGCACTGATCACGTGGCTATAATGCCCTGATAACGTGGCTGATCATACAATTTTCACGTGCCTGGTCATGCACAGATCACGTGACTAATCATGAACTTATCACGTGGGTATAAGGCACTGATCACGTGGCTGATCATACACTGTTCAAGTTCCTGGTCATGCACAGATCACGTGACTAATCATGAACTAATCACGTGGCTATAATTCACTGATCACGTGGCTGATGATGCACTGAACATGTGACTGATCATGCACTGATCACGTGACTGATCATGCAATGATCACGTGGCTATCATGCACTGCTCACGTGGCTGAACATGCAGCGATCACGCGGCTACGATGTACTGGTCACATGACTGATCATGCACTGATCACGTGACTGATCATACACTGCTCACGTAACTGATCATGCACTGATCACGTGGCTGTTCATACACTGTTCACGTGTCTGACCATGCACTGATCACGTGGCTGATCATACACTGCTCACGTAACTGATCATGCACTGATCACGTGGCTCTCATGCACTGATCACGTGACTGATCATGCACTGATCACGTGACTGACCATGAACTGATACCGTGACTGATCATGCACTGATGAGTTCGCAATCATGCACTGATTACTTGACTGATCATACACTGATCACGTGACTGATAATGCACTGATCATCTGGCTATCGTGCACTCATTACCTGGCTATCGTGCACTGATCACGTGGTTGATCATACACTGATCACGAGACTGATCTTGCACTGATCACGTCTGTATCATGCACTGATCACCTGACTGCCCATGCATTGATCACGTGGATAAACATACACTGATCATGTGACAGATCATGCAGTGATCACGCGGCTATCATGCACTGCTCACGTGGCTGATCATGCAATGATTACATAGCTACCATGTACTGGTCACGTGAGTGATCATGCACTGATCACGTAATTGATCATACACTGATCAGGTGACTTATCAGGCACTGTTCACGTGACTGATCATGCACTGATCACGTGACTTATCATGCACTGATTTCGTTGCTATCATGCACGGTTCACATGGCTGATCATGCAATGACATGCAATGTTCACGTAGCTAGCATATACTGGTCACGTGACTGATCATGCACAAATCACGTAAATGATCATGCACTGTTCACGTGACTGATCATGTACTGATCACGTGACTGATCATACACTGATCACGTGGCTATCATGCACTGCTCAAGTGGCTGATCATGCATTGATCACGTAGCAACCATGTACTGGTCACGTGACTGATCATGCACTGATCACGTAATTAATCCTGCAATGATTACCTGACTCATCATGCACTGCTCACGTGGCTGATCATACTCTGCTCACGTGACTCATCATGCACAGATCACGTGGCTATCATGCACTGATCACGTGGCTGATAATGGAATGATCACGAAGCTACCATGTACTGGTCACGTGACTGATCTTGCACTGATCACGTAATTGATCATGCACTGATCACGTGGCTGATCAAGCACTGATCACGTGGCTGACCATGCACTGCTAACGTGGCTGATCATGCAATGATCACACGCTACCATGTACTGGTCACGTGACTCATCATGCACTGATCACGTGACTGATCATGCACTGATCACGTGACTGATCCATGCACTGATCACGTGACTGACCATACACTGATCACGTGACTGAACATGCAGTGATGAGTCGGATATCATGCACTGATCACGTGGCTGATCATACACTGATCATGTGACAGATCATGCACTGATCACGTGGGTGATCATGCACTGATACCGTGACTGAGCATGGACTGATCAGATGACTTATCATGCAGTGTTCACATGACTTAATGCGCTGATCATGTGAATGGTCATGCGCTGATCATGTTTGCTATCATACACTGTTCATGTGGCTGCGCAGCTGCAATAATCACGCAGCTAGCATGTACTGATCACGTGACTGATCATGCACTGATCACGTCATTGAATCATGCACTGCTCACGTGGCTGATCATGCACTGAATCACGCGACTGAGCAGGCACTGATCACGTGGCTGCGCATGCACTGTTCACGTAGCTGATCATGCACTGATCACGTGATTGATCATGCACTGATCACGTAATTGATCATGCACTGATCACGTGGCTGATCATGCACTGATCACGTGACTGACCATGCACTGCTCACGTGGCTGATCATGCACTGATCACGTAACTGATCATGCACTGATCTCGTGGCTATCATGCACTGCACACGTGGCTGGACAGGCAGTGTTCACGTGGCTGACCACACACCGGTCACGTGACATATCATGCACAGATCACGTAAATGATCATGCACTGTTCCCGTGACTGATCATGCACTGCTCACGTAACTGATCATGCACCCATCACGTGGCTATCATGCACTGCTCACGTGTTTCGTAATGGAATGATCACAAAGCTACCATATACTGGTCACCTGACTGATCATGCACAGATCACGTAAATGATTATGCACTGATTATGTGACTGATCATGTACTGATCACGTGACTGTTCATCGCACTCATCACGTGACTGATCGTGCACTGATCACGTCGCTATAATGCATTGACTACGTGACTCAACATGCAATGTTCACGTGAATGGTCATGCACAGATCACGTGACTAACCATGCACTGATCACGTGGATATACATACACTGATCATGTGACAGAACATGCAGTGTTCACGCGGCTGGTCATGCACAGCTAACGTGGCTAATCATGAAATGATCACGTGGCTACAATGTACTGGTCACGTGGGTGATGATGCACTGAACATGTAATTCATCATACACTGATCAGGTGACTTATCATGCAATGTTCACGTGACTGATCATGCACTGATCACGTGACTGAACATGCAGCTGATCACGCGGCTACCATGTACTGGTCACGTGGCTGATCATGCAATGATCACGTGGCTGACCATGCACTGCTCACGTAACTGATCATGCACTGATCACGTGACTGTTCATACACTGTTCACGTGGCTGACCATGCACTGATCACGTGGCTGATCATACACTGCTCACGTAACTGATCATGCACTGATCACGTGGCTGCTCATGCACTGATCACGTGACTGATCATGCACTGATCACGTGACTGACCATGAACTGATAACGTGACTGATCATGCACTGATGACTTCGCTATCATGCACTGATCACGTGACTGATCATGCCCTGCTCACGTGACTGATAATGCACTGATCATGTGGCTGATCGTGCACAGATTACGTGGCTATCGTGCACTGATCACGTGGCTGATCATACACTGATCACGTGACTGATCATGCACTGATCACGTCTGTATCATGCACTGATCACGTGACTGCCCATGCATTGTTCACGTGGCTAAACATGCACTGATCACGTGACAGATCATGCAGTGATCACGCGGCTATCATGCTCTCCTCACGTGGGTGATCATGCAATGATTACGTAGCAACCATGTACTGGTCACGTGACTGATCATGCACTGATCATGTAATTGATCCAGCACTGATTATGTGACTCATCAGGCACTGTTCACGTGACTGTTCACGAACTGATCACGTGACTTATCATGCACTGATTACGTGGCTATAATGCCCGGCTCACGTGGCTGATCATGCAATGACATGCAATGTTCACGTAGCTAGCATGTACTGGTCACGTGACTGATCATGAACTGATCACGTAAGTGATCATGCACTGTTCACGTGACTGATCATGCACTGATCACGTGACTGATCATGCACTGATCACGTGGCTATCATGCACTGCTCAAGTGGCTGATCATGCATTGATCACGTAGCAACCATGTACTGGTCACGTGACTGATCATGCACTGATCACGTAATTAATCCTGCAATGATTACCTGACTCATCATGCACTGCTCACGTGGCTGATCACACACCTATCACGTGACTGATCATGCACTGATCACGTGGCTATCATGCACTGATCACGTGGCTATCATGCACTGATCACGTGGCTGATCATGCAATGATCACGTGGCTACCATGCACTGGTCACGTGACTGATCTTGCACTGATCACGTAACTGATCATGCACTGATCACGTAGCTGATCAAGCACTGATCACGTGGCTACCATGCACTGCTAACGTGGCTGATCATGCACTGATCACGCAGCTACCATGTACTGATCACGTGACTGATCATGCACTGATCACGTGACTGATCATGCACTGATCACGTGACTGACCATGCACTGATCACGTGACTGATCATGCACTGATGAGTTGGATATCATGCACTGATCACGTGGCTGATCATACACTAATCACGTGACAGATCATGCACTGATCACGTGGCTGATCATGCACTGATACCGTGACTGAGCATGGACTGATCACATGACTATCATGTAGTGATCACATGACTTAATGGCGCTGATCATGTGAATGGTCATGCGCTGATCATGTTTGCTATCATACACTGATCATGTGCCTCTGGAGGCAATAAACAAAGAGCTGAGTAGGCACGAATCATACAGTCAGCAGGCAATAATCATGCAACTCAGGTGTGAGGAATCATGCTGCTCAGCTGGCAATAATCAAGCAGCTGAGCAGGCAGGAATTACGCAGCACAGCTGGCAATTGTCAAGCAGATGACAGGCAGGAATCGTGCAGCTCAGCTGGCAATTGTCAAGCAGATGAGCAGACAGGAATCACGCAGCTAAGCAGGCCCTGATCACGTGACTGAGCATGCACTGTTCACGTGGCTGATCATACACTGATCACGTGATTGATCATGCACTGATCACTTGGATATCATGCACTGATCACGTGGCTGATCATACACTGTTCACGTGTCTGACCATGCACTGATCACGTGGGTGATCATACACTGCTCACGTAACTGATCATGCACTGATCACGTGGCTATCATGCACTGAATACGTGGCTGAACAGGCACTGTTCACGTGGCTGATCACACACCTGTCACGTGACATATCATGCACTGATCACGTGGCACTCATGCACTGATCACGTGGCTGATCATACTCTGCTCACTTAACTCATCATGCACACATCACGTGGCTATCATGCACTGCTCACGTGTTTCGTAATGGAATGATCACAAAGCTACCATATACTGGTCACCTGACTGATCATGCACAGATCACGTAAATGATTATGCACTGTTCACGTGACTGATCATGTACTGATCACGTGACTGATCATACACTCATCACGGGACTGATCGTGCACTGATCACGGCGCTATCATGCATTGACTACATGACTCCACATGCACTGATCACGTTAATGATCATGCACTGATCACCTGACTGTCCATGCACTGATCACGTGGATAAACATACACTGATCATGTGACAGAACATGCAGTGATCATGCGGCTATCATGCACTGCTACCGTGGCTGATCATGCAATGATCACGTAGCTACCATGTACTGGTCACGTGAGTGATCATGCACTGATCATGTAATTCATCATACACTGATCAGGTGACTTATCATGCACTGTTCACGTGACTGATCATGCACTGATCACGTAACTGATCATGCACTGATCTCGTTGCTATCATGCACGGTTCACATGGCTGATCATGCAATGATCACGTAGCTACCATGTACTGGTCACGTGACTATCATGCACTGATCACGTCATTGATCATGCACTGATCACGTGGCTGATCATACACTGATCACGTGACTGATCATGCACTGATCACGTGGCTGCTCATGCAATGATCACGTAGCAACCATGTACTGGTCACGTGACTGATCATGCACTGATCACGTAATTGATCATGCACTGATCACTTGGCTGATCATGCACTAATCACGTGACTGGTCATGCACTGCTCACGTTGCTGATCATGAACTGATCACGTGACTGATCATGCACACATCACGGGGCTATCATGTACTGCTCACGTGGCTGGTCATGCAGTGATCACGTAGCTACCATATACTGGTCATGCGACTTATCATGCACAGATCACGTAAATGATCATGCACTGTTCCCGTGACTGATCATGTACTGATCACGTGACTGATCATGCACTGATCACGTGGCTATCATGCTCTCCTCATGTGGGTGATCATGCAATGATCATGTAGCAACCATGTACTAGTCACATGACTGATCATGCACTGATCATGTAATTGATCCAGCACTGATTATGTGGCTCATCATGCACTGATCACGTGACTGTTCTCGAACTGATCACTTGACTGATCATGCACTGATCACGTGGCTATAATGCCCTGATAACGTGGCTGATCATACAATTTTCACGTGCCTGGTCATGCACAGATCACGTGACTAATCATGAACTTATCACGTGGGTATAAGGCACTGATCACGTGGCTGATCATACACTGTTCAAGTTCCTGGTCATGCACAGATCACGTGACTAATCATGAACTAATCACGTGGCTATAATTCACTGATCACGTGGCTGATGATGCACTGAACATGTGACTGATCATGCACTGATCACGTGACTGATCATGCAATGATCACGTGGCTATCATGCACTGCTCACGTGGCTGAACATGCAGCGATCACGCGGCTACGATGTACTGGTCACATGACTGATCATGCACTGATCACGTGACTGATCATACACTGCTCACGTAACTGATCATGCACTGATCACGTGGCTGTTCATACACTGTTCACGTGTCTGACCATGCACTGATCACGTGGCTGATCATACACTGCTCACGTAACTGATCATGCACTGATCACGTGGCTCTCATGCACTGATCACGTGACTGATCATGCACTGATCACGTGACTGACCATGAACTGATACCGTGACTGATCATGCACTGATGAGTTCGCAATCATGCACTGATTACTTGACTGATCATACACTGATCACGTGACTGATAATGCACTGATCATCTGGCTATCGTGCACTCATTACCTGGCTATCGTGCACTGATCACGTGGTTGATCATACACTGATCACGAGACTGATCTTGCACTGATCACGTCTGTATCATGCACTGATCACCTGACTGCCCATGCATTGATCACGTGGATAAACATACACTGATCATGTGACAGATCATGCAGTGATCACGCGGCTATCATGCACTGCTCACGTGGCTGATCATGCAATGATTACATAGCTACCATGTACTGGTCACGTGAGTGATCATGCACTGATCACGTAATTGATCATACACTGATCAGGTGACTTATCAGGCACTGTTCACGTGACTGATCATGCACTGATCACGTGACTTATCATGCACTGATTTCGTTGCTATCATGCACGGTTCACATGGCTGATCATGCAATGACATGCAATGTTCACGTAGCTAGCATATACTGGTCACGTGACTGATCATGCACAAATCACGTAAATGATCATGCACTGTTCACGTGACTGATCATGTACTGATCACGTGACTGATCATACACTGATCACGTGGCTATCATGCACTGCTCAAGTGGCTGATCATGCATTGATCACGTAGCAACCATGTACTGGTCACGTGACTGATCATGCACTGATCACGTAATTAATCCTGCAATGATTACCTGACTCATCATGCACTGCTCACGTGGCTGATCACACACATATCACGTGACTGATCATGCACTGATCACGTGGCTATCATGCACTGATCACGTGGCTATCATGCACTGATCACGTGGCTGATCATGCAATGATCACGTAGCTACCATGTACTGGTCACGTGACTGATCTTGCACTGATCACGTAATTGATCATGCACTGATCACGTGGCTGATCAAGCACTGATCACGTGGCTACCATGCACTGCTAACGTGGCTGATCATGCAATGATCACACAGCTACCATGTACTGGTCACGTGACTGATCATGCACTGATCACGTGACTGATCATGCACTGATCACGTGACTGATCATGCACTGATCACGTGACTGACCATGCACTGATCACGTGACTGATCATGCACTGATGAGTTGGATATCATGCACTGATCACGTGGCTGATCATACACTAATCATGTGACAGATCATGCACTGATCACGTGGCTGATCATGCACTGATACCGTGACTGAGCATGGACTGATCACATGACTATCATGTAGTGATCACATGACTTAATGGCGCTGATCATGTGAATGGTCATGCGCTGATCATGTTTGCTATCATACACTGATCATGTGCCTCTGGAGGCAATAAACAAAGAGCTGAGTAGGCACGAATCATACAGTCAGCAGGCAATAATCATGGAACTCAGGTGTGAGGAATCATGCTGCTCAGCTGGCAATAATCAAGCAGCTAGCAGGCAGGAATTACGCAGCACAGCTGGCAATTGTCAAGCAGATGACAGGCAGGAATCGTGCAGCTCAGCTGGCAATTGTCAAGCAGATGAGCAGACAGGAATCACGCAGCTCAGCAGGCCCTGATCACGTGACTGAGCATGCACTGTTCACGTGGCTGATCATACACTGATCACGTGATTGATCATGCACTGATCACTTGGATATCATGCACTGATCACGTGGCTGATCATACACTGTTCACGTGTCTGACCATGCACTGATCACGTGGGTGATCATACACTGCTCACGTAACTGATCATGCACTGATCACGTGGCTATCATGCACTGAATACGTGGCTGAACAGGCACTGTTCACGTGGCTGATCACACACCTGTCACGTGACATATCATGCACTGATCACGTGGCACTCATGCACTGATCACGTGGCTGATCATACTCTGCTCACTTAACTCATCATGCACACATCACGTGGCTATCATGCACTGCTCACGTGTTTCGTAATGGAATGATCACAAAGCTACCATATACTGGTCACCTGACTGATCATGCACAGATCACGTAAATGATTATGCACTGTTCACGTGACTGATCATGTACTGATCACGTGACTGATCATACACTCATCACGGGACTGATCGTGCACTGATCACGGCGCTATCATGCATTGACTACATGACTCCACATGCACTGATCACGTTAATGATCATGCACTGATCACCTGACTGTCCATGCACTGATCACGTGGATAAACATACACTGATCATGTGACAGAACATGCAGTGATCATGCGGCTATCATGCACTGCTACCGTGGCTGATCATGCAATGATCACGTAGCTACCATGTACTGGTCACGTGAGTGATCATGCACTGATCATGTAATTCATCATACACTGATCAGGTGACTTATCATGCACTGTTCACGTGACTGATCATGCACTGATCACGTAACTGATCATGCACTGATCTCGTTGCTATCATGCACGGTTCACATGGCTGATCATGCAATGATCACGTAGCTACCATGTACTGGGAACGTGACTATCATGCACTGATCACGTCATTGATCATGCACTGATCACGTGGCTGATCATACACTGATCACGTGACTGATCATGCACTGATCACGTGGCTGCTCATGCAATGATCACGTAGCAACCATGTACTGGTCACGTGACTGATCATGCACTGATCACGTAATTGATCATGCACTGATCACTTGGCTGATCATGCACTAATCACGTGACTGGTCATGCACTGCTCACGTTGCTGATCATGAACTGATCACGTGACTGATCATGCACACATCACGGGGCTATCATGTACTGCTCACGTGGCTGGTCATGCAGTGATCACGTAGCTACCATATACTGGTCACGCGACTTATCATGCACAGATCACGTAAATGATCATGCACTGTTCCCGTGACTGATCATGTACTGATCACGTGACTGATCATGCACTGATCACGTGGCTATCATGCTCTCCTCATGTGGGTGATCATGCAATGATCATGTAGCAACCATGTACTAGTCACATGACTGATCATGCACTGATCATGTAATTGATCCAGCACTGATTATGTGGCTCATCATGCACTGATCACGTGACTGTTCTCGAACTGATCACTTGACTGATCATGCACTGATCACGTGGCTATAATGCCCTGATAACGTGGCTGATCATACAATTTTCACGTGCCTGGTCATGCACAGATCACGTGACTAATCATGAACTTATCACGTGGGTATAAGGCACTGATCACGTGGCTGATCATACACTGTTCAAGTTCCTGGTCATGCACAGATCACGTGACTAATCATGAACTAATCACGTGGCTATAATTCACTGATCACGTGGCTGATGATGCACTGAACATGTGACTGATCATGCACTGATCACGTGACTGATCATGCAATGATCACGTGGCTATCATGCACTGCTCACGTGGCTGAACATGCAGCGATCACGCGGCTACGATGTACTGGTCACATGACTGATCATGCACTGATCACGTGACTGATCATACACTGCTCACGTAACTGATCATGCACTGATCACGTGGCTGTTCATACACTGTTCACGTGTCTGACCATGCACTGATCACGTGGCTGATCATACACTGCTCACGTAACTGATCATGCACTGATCACGTGGCTCTCATGCACTGATCACGTGACTGATCATGCACTGATCACGTGACTGACCATGAACTGATACCGTGACTGATCATGCACTGATGAGTTCGCAATCATGCACTGATTACTTGACTGATCATACACTGATCACGTGACTGATCATGCAATGATCACGTGGCTATCATGCACTGCTCACGTGGCTGAACATGCAGCGATAACGCGGCTACGATGTACTGGTCACATGACTGATCATGCACTGATCACGTGACTGATCATGCAATGATCACGTGGCTATCATGCACTGCTCACGTGGCTGAACATGCAGCGATAACGCGGCTACGATGTACTGGTCACATGACTGATCATGCACTGATCACGTAATTGATCATGCACTGATCACCTGGCTTATCATGCATTCATCATGTGACTGATCATGTGCTGATCATGTTTGGTGTCACACATTGATCATGTGCATCTGGAGGCAATGAACAAAGAGCTGAGTAGGCAGGAATTAGTCAGCAGGCTATAATCATGGAACTCAGCCCTGAGAAATCATGCTGGTCAGCTGGCAATAATCAAGTAGATGAGCAGGCAGGAATTATGCAGCACAGGTGGCAATTGTCAAGGAAATGACAGGCAGGAATCGTACAGCTCAGCTGGCAATTGTCAAGCAGATGAGCAGACAGTAATCACGCAGCTCAGCAGGCCCTGATCACGTGACTGAGCATGCACTGTTCAAGTCGCTGATCACACACCTATCACGTGAATGATCATGCACTGATCACGTGGCTCTCATGCACTGATCACGTGATTGCGCATGCAGTGATCACGTAATTGTATGCACTGCTCACGTGGCTATCATGCACTGATGACGTGGCTGATCATGCACTGATCATGTGACTGATCATGCACTGATCACGTAGCTATCTTGCACTGATCACTTGGCTGATCATACACTCTTCACGGGACTGATCGTGCACTGATTACGGCGTTATAATGCATTGACTACATGACTCCACATGCACTGATCACGTGGATGATCATGCACTGATCACGTGACTGACCATGCACTGATCACGTGACTGATCATGCACTGATGAGTTGGATATCATGCACTGATCACGTGGCTGATCATACACTAATCATGTGACAGATCATGCACTGATCACCTGGCTGATCATGCACTGATACCGTGACTGTGCATGGACTGCACATGACTATCATGTAGTGATCACGTACTTAATGGCGCTGATCATGTGACTGATCATGCGCTGATCATGTTTGCTATCATACACTGATCATGTGCCTCTGAAGGAAATAAACAAAGAGCTGAGTAGGCACGAATCATACAGTCAGCAGGCAATAATCATGGAACTCAGGTGTGAGGAATCATGCTGCTCAGCTGGCAATAATCAAGCAGCTGAGCAGGCAGAATTACGCAGCACAGCTGGCAATTGTCAAGCAGATGACAGGCAGGAATCGTGCAGCTCAGCTGGCAATTGTCAAGCAGATGAGCAGACAGAATCACGCAGCTCAGCAGGCCCTGATCACGTGACTGAGCATGCACTGTTCACGTGGCTGATCATACACTGATCACGTGATTGATCATGCACTGATCACTTAGATATCATGCACTGATCACGTGGCTGATCATACACTCTTCACGTGTCTGACCATGCACTGATCACGTGGGTGATCATACACTGCTCACGTAACTGATCATGCACTGATCACGTGGCTATCATGCACTGAATACGTGGCTGAACAGGCACTGTTCACGTGGCTGATCACACACCTGTCACGTGACATATCATGCACTGATCACGTGGCACTCATGCACTGATCACGTGGCTGATCATACTCTGCTCACTTAACTCATCATGCACACATCACGTGGCTATCATGCACTGCTCACGTGTTTCGTAATGTAATGATCACAAAGCTACCATATACTGGTCACCTGACTGATCATGCACAGATCACGTAAATGATTATGCACTGTTCACGTGACTGATCATGTACTGATCACGTGACTGATCATACACTCATCACGGGACTGATCGTGCACTGATCACGGCGCTATCATGCATTGACTACATGACTCCACATGCACTGATCACGTTAATGATCATGCACTGATCACCTGACTGTCCATGCACTGATCACGTGGATAAACATACACTGATCATGTGACAGAACATGCAGTGATCATGCGGCTATCATGCACTGCTAACGTGGCTGATCATGCAATGATCACGTAGCTACCATGTACTGGTCACGTGAGTGATCATGCACTGATCACGTAATTCATCATACACTGATCAGGTGACTTATCATGCACTGTTCACGTGACTGATCATGCACTGATCACGTAACTGATCATGCACTGATCTCGTTGCTATCATGCACGGTTCACATGGCTGATCATGCAATGATCACGTAGCTACCATGTACTGGTCACGTGACTATCATGCACTGATCACGTCATTGATCATGCACTGATCACGTGGCTGATCATACACTGATCACGTGACTGATCATGCACTGATCACGTGGCTGCTCATGCAATGATCACGTAGCAACCATGTACTGGTCACGTGACTGATCATGCACTGATCACGTAATTGATCATGCACTGATCACGTGGCTGATCATGCACTAATCACGTGACTGGTCATGCACTGCTCACGTTGCTGATCATGAACTGATCACGTGACTGATCATGCACACATCACGGGGCTATCATGTACTGCTCACGTGGCTGGTCATGCAATGATCACGTAGCTACCATTTACTGGTCATGCGACTTATCATGCACAGATCACGTAAATGATCATGCACTGTTCCCGTGACTGATCATGTACTGATCACGTGACTGATCATGCACTGATCACGTGGCTATCATGCTCTCCTCATGTGGGTGATCATGCAATGATCATGTAGCAACCATGTACTAGTCACATGACTGATCATGCACTGATCATGTAATTGATCCAGCACTGATTATGTGGCTCATCATGCACTGATCACGTGAATGTTCTCGCACTGATCACTTGACTGATCATGCACTGATCACGTGGCTATAATGCTCTGATAACGTGGCTGATCATACACTTTTCTCGTGCCTGGTCATGCACAGATCACGTGACTAATCATGAACTTATCACGTGGGTATAAGGCACTGATCACGTGGCTGATCATACACTGTTCAAGTTCCTGGTCATGCACAGATCACGTGACTAATCATGAACTAATCACGTGGCTATAATTCACTGATCACGTGGCTGATGATGCACTGAACATGTGACTGATCATGCACTGATCACGTGACTGATCATGCAATGATCACGTGGCTATCATGCACTGCTGACGTGGCTGAACATGCAGCGATCACGCGGCTACGATGTACTGGTCACATGACTGATCATGCACTGATCACGTAATTGATCATGCACTGATCACCTGGCTTATCATGCATTCATCATGTGACTGATCATGTGCTGATCATGTTTGGTATCATACACTGATCATGTGCCTCTGGAGGCAATGAACAAAGAGCTGAGTAGGCAGGAATCAGTCAGCAGGCTATAATCATGGAACTCAGCCCTGAGAAATCATGCTGCTCAGCTGGCAATAATCAAGCAGATTAGCAGGCAGGAATTATGCAGCACAGTTGGCAATTGTCAAGCAGATGACAGGCAGGAATCGTGCAGCTCAGCTGGCAATTGTCAAGCAGATGAGCAGACAGTAATCACGCAGCTCAGCAGGCCCTGATCACGTGACTGAGCATGCACTGTTCAAGTGGCTGATCATACACCGATCACGTGACTGATCATGCACTGATCACGTGGCTATCATGCACTGATCACGTGCTGATCATGCACTGATCACGTGACTGTCATGCACTGATCACGTGGCTATCATGCACTGATCACGTGGCTGATCATGCACTGATCACGTGACTGATCATGCACTGATCACGTGGCTATCATGCACTGATCACGTGGCTGATCATGCACTGATCACGGGACTGATCATGCACTGATCACGGCGTTATCATGCACTGATACATGACTGACATGCACTGATCACGTGGCTGATCATGCACTGATCACGTGACTGATCATGCACTGATCACGTGACTGATCATGCACTGATCACGTGGCTGATCATGCACTGATCACGTGGCTATCATGCACTGATCACGTGGCTGATCATGCACTGATCACGTAGCTACCATGTACTGGTCACGTGACTGATCATGCACTGATCACGTAATTGATCATGCACTGATCACGTGGCTGATCATGCACTGATCACGTGGCTGATCATGCACTGATCACGTGACTGATCATGCACTGATCACGTGACTGATCATGCACTGATCACGTGGCTATCATGCACTGATCACGTGGCTGATCATACTGATCACGTGACTGATCATGCACTGATCACGTGGCTGATCATGCACTGATCACGTGACTGATCATGCACTGATCACGTGGCTATCATGCACTGATCACGTGGCTATCATGCACTGATCACGTGGCTGATCATGCACTGATCACGTAGCTATCATGCACTGGTCACGTGACTGATCATGCACTGATCACGTGGCTGATCATGCACTGATCACGTGACTGATCATGCACTGATCACGTGACTGATCATGCACTGATCACATGGATATCATGCACTGATCACGTGGCTGATCATACACTGATCACGTGTGATCATGCACTGATCACGTGGCTGATCATGCACTGATCACGTAACTGATCATGCACTGATCACGTGGCTATCATGCACTGATCACGTGACTGATCATGCACTGATCACGTGGCTGATCACACACCTGATCACGTGACTGATCATGCACTGATCACGTGGCTATCATGCACTGATCACGTGGCTGATCATGCACTGATCACGTGACTGATCATGCACTGATCACGTGGCTGATCATGCACTGATCACGTAGCTATCATGCACTGATCACGTGACTGATCATGCACTGATCACGTGGCTGATCACACACTGATCACGTGACTGATCATGCACTGATCACGTGGCTGATCATGCACTGATCACGTGGCTGATCATGCACTGATCACGTGGCTATCATGCACTGATCACGTGGCTGATCATGCACTATCACGTGACTGATCATGCACTGATCACGTGGCTATCATGCACTGATCACGTAACTGATCATGCACTGATCACGTGGCTGATCATGCACTGATCACGTGACTGATCATGCACTGATCACGTGACTGATCATGCACTGATCACGTGGCTATCATGCACTGATCACGTGGCTGATCATGCAATGATCACGTAGCTATCATGCACTGATCACGTGACTGATCATGCACTGATCACGTAATTGATCATGCACTGATCACGTGGCTGATCATGCACTGATCACGTGACTGATCATGCACTGATCACGTGACTGATCATGCACGTGGCTATCATGCACTGATCACGTGGCTGATCATGCACTGATCACGTGGCTATCATGCACTGATCACGTGACTGATCATGCACTGATCACGTGACTGATCATGCACTGATCACGTGGCTGATCATGCACTGATCACGTGGCTATCATGCACTGATCACGTGGCTGATCATGCACTGATCATGTAGCTACCATGTACTGGTCACGTGAATGATCATACACCCATCAGGTGACTGATCATGCACTGATCACGTGGCTATCATGCACTGATCACGAGACTGAACATGCACTGATCACGTCTAATCATGCACTGATCACATGACTGCCCATGCACTGATCACGTGGATGATCATACACTAATCATGTGACAGATCATGCACTGATCACGTGGCTGATCATGCACTGATACCGTGACTGAGCATGGACTGATCACATGACTATCATGTAGTGATCACGTGACTTAATGGCGCTGATCATGTGACTGATCATGCGCTGATCATGTTTGCTATCATACACTGATCATGTGCCTCTGGAGGCAATAAACAAAGAGCTGAGTAGGCACGAATCAAACAGTCAGCAGGCAATAATCATGGAACTCAGGTGTGAGGAATCATGCTGCTCAGCTGGCAATAATCAAGCAGCTGAGCAGGCAGGAATTACGCAGCACAGCTGGCAATTGTCAAGCAGATGACAGGCAGGAATCGTGCAGCTCAGCTGGCAATTGTCAAGCAGATGAGCAGACAGTAATCACGCAGCTCAGCAGGCCCTGATCACGTGACTGAGCATGCACTGTTCACGTGGCTGATCATACACTGATCACGTGATTGATCATGCACTGATCACTTGGATATCATGCACTGATCACGTGGCTGATCATACACTGTTCACGTGTCTGACCATGCACTGATCACGTGGCTGATCATACACTGCTCACGTAACTGATCATGCACTGATCACGTGGCTATCATGCACTGATCACGTGGCTGATCATGCACTGATCACGTGGCTGATCATGCACTGATCACGTGGCTGATCATGCACTGATCACGTGGCTGATCATGCACTGATCACGTGGCTATCATGCACTGATCACGTGGCTGATCATGCACTGATCACGTAATGATCATGCACTGATCACGTGGCTGATCATGCACTGATCACGTAGCTATCATGCACTGATCACGTGACTGATCATGCACTGATCACGTGACTGATCATGCACTGATCACGTGGCTGATCATGCACTGATCACGTGACTGATCATGCACTGATCACGTGACTGATCATGCACTGATCACGTGGCTTATCATGCACTGATCATGTGACTGATCATGCACTGATCATGTTTGGTGTCATACACTGATCATGTGCATCTGCAGGCAATGAACAAAGAGCTGAGTAGGCAGAATCAGTCAGCAGGCTATAATCATGGAACTCAGCTGTGAGGAATCATGCTGCTCAGCTGGCAATAATCAACTTGATGAGCAGGCAGGAATTATGCAGCACAGGTGGCAATTGTCAAGCAGATGACAGGCAGGAATCGTGCAGCTCAGCTGGCAATTGTCAAGCAGATGAGCAGACAGTAATCACGCAGCTCAGCAGGCCCTTATCACGTGACTGAGCATGCACTGTTCACGTGGCTGATCATACACTGATCACGTGAAGATCATGCACTGATCACGTGGCTATCATGCACTGATCACGTGACTGATCATGCACTGATCACGTGACTGTCATGCACTGATCACGTGGCTATCATGCACTGATCACGTGGCTGATCATGCACTGATCACGTGGCTATCATGCACTGATCACGTGGCTGATCATGCACTGATCACGGGACTGATCATGCACTGATCACGGGCTATCATGCACTGATCACATGACTGACATGCACTGATCACGTGGCTGATCATGCACTGATCACGTGACTGATCATGCACTGATCACGTGACTGATCATGCACTGATCACGTGGCTGATCATGCACTGATCACGTGGCTGATCATGCACTGATCACGTGACTGATCATGCACTGATCACGTGACTGATCATGCACTGATCACGTGGCTATCATGCACTGATCACGTGACTGATCATGCACTGATCACGTGGCTATCATGCACTGTCACGTGACTGATCATGCACTGATCACGTGGCTGATCATGCACTGATCACGTGGCTGATCATGCACTGATCACGTGACTGATCATGCACTGATCACGTGACTGATCATGCACTGATCACGTGACTGATCATGCACTGATCACGTGGCTATCATGCACTGATCACGTGGCTGATCATGCACTGATCACGTGGCTGATCATGCACTGATCACATGACTGATCATGCACTGATCACGTGACTGATCATGCACTGATCACGTGGCTATCATGCACTGATCACGTGGCTGATCATGCACTGATCACGTGGTACATGCACTGATCACGTGACTGATCATGCACTGATCACGTGACTGATCATGCACTGATCACGTGGCTATCATGCACTGATCACGTGGCTGATCATGCACTGATCACGTGGCTGATCATGCATGATCACGCAGCTACCATGTACTGGTCACATGACTGATCATGCACTGATCACGTGACTGATCATGCACTGATCACGTGGCTATCATGCACTACTCACGTGGCTGATCATGCAATGATCATGTAGCTACCATGTACAGGTCACGTGACTGATCATACACCCATCAGGTGACTGATCATGCACTGATCACGTGGCTATCATGCACTGATCACGTGACTGATCATGCACTGATCACGTCTATATCATGCACTGATCACATGACTGCCCATGCACTGATCACGTGGATGATCATAC
Organism: Bos javanicus; assembly: GCF_032452875.1. NCBI lineage: Eukaryota > Metazoa > Chordata > Mammalia > Artiodactyla > Bovidae > Bos > Bos javanicus. The sequence continues at coordinate 66,979 of NW_026894671.1, read as the reverse complement.
ACTAAACATGTGACAGATCATGCACTGATCACGTGGCTGATCATGCACTGATACCGTGACTGAGCATGGACTGATCACATGACTATCATGTAGTGATCACGTGACTTAATGGCGCTGATCATGTGACTGATCATGCTCTGATCATGTTTGCTATCATACACTGATCATGTGCCTCTGGAGGCAATAAACAAAGAGCTGAGTAGGCACGAATCAAACAGTCAGCAGGTAATAATCATGGAACTCAGGTGTGAGGAATCATGCTGCTCAGCTGGCAATAATCAAGCAGCTGAGCAGGCAGGAATTACGCAGCACAGCTGACAATTGTCAAGCAGATGACAGGCAGGAATCGTGCAGCTCAGCTGGCAATTGTCAAGCAGATGAGCAGACAGTAATCACGCAGCTCAGCAGGCCCAGATCACGTGACTGAGCATGCACTGTTCACGTGGCTGATCATACACTGATCACGTAACTGATCATGCACTGATCACGTGGCTATCATGCCTGATCACGTGGCTGATCATACACTGTTCACGTGTCTGACCATGCACTGATCACGTGGCTGATCATGCACTGCTCACGTAACTGATCATGCACTGATCACGTGGCTGATCATGCACTGATCACGTGGCTGATCATGCACTGATCACGTGGCTGATCATGCACTGATCACGTGACTGATCATGCACTGATCACTGGCTATCATGCACTGATCACTGGCTATCATGCACTGATCACGTGGCTGATCATGCACTGATCACGTGACTGATCATGCACTGATCACGTCTATATCATGCACTGATCACGTGACTGATCATGCACTGATCACCCGGATGATCATGCACTGATCATGTGACTGATCATGCACTGATCACGTGGCTATCATGCACTGATCACGTGGCTGATCATGCAATGATCACGTAGCTACCATGTACTGGTCACGTGACTGATCATGCACTGATCACGTAATTGATCATGCACTGATCACGTGACTGATCATGCACTGATCACGTGACTGATCATGCACTGATCACGTGGCTATCATGCACTGATCACGTGGCTGATCATGCACTGATCACGTAGCTATCATGCACTGATCACGTGACTGATCATGCACTGATCACGTGACTGATCATGCACTGATCACGTGGCTGATCATGCACTGATCACGTGACTGATCATGCACTGATCACGTAACTGATCATGCACTGATCACGTAACTGATCATGCACTGATCACGTGGCTGATCATGCACTGATCACGTGGCTGATCATGCACTGATCACGTGGCTGATTACTGATCATGCACTGATCACGTGACTGATCATGCACTGATCACGTGACTGATCATGCACTGATCACGTGACTGATCATGCACTGATCACATAGCTATCATGCACTGATCACGTGGCTGATCATGCACTGATCACGTGGCTGATCATGCACTGATACCGTGACTGAGCATGGACTGATCACATGACTATCATGTAGTGATCACGTGACTTAATGGCTCTGATCATGTGACTGATCATGCACTGATAATGTTTGCTATCATATACTGATCATGTGCCTCTGGAGGAAATAAACAAAGAGCTGAGTAGGCACGAATCAAACAGTCAGCAGGCAATAATCATGGAACTCAGCTGTGAGGAATCATGCTGCTCAGCTGGCAATAATCAAGCAGCTAGCAGGCAGGAATTACGCAGCACAGCTGTCAATTGTCAAGCAGATGACAGGCAGGAATCGTGCAGCTCAGCTGGCAATTGTCAAGCAGATGAGCAGACAGTAATCACGCAGCTCAGCAGGCCCTGATCACGTGACTGAGCAGGCACTGTTCACGTGGCTGATCATACACTGATCACGTGATGATCATGCACTGATCACTTGGATATCATGCACTGATCACGTGGCTGATCATACACTGTTCACGTGTCTGACCATGCACTGATCACGTGGCTGATCATACACTGCTCACGTAACTGATCATGCACTGATCACGTGGCTATCATGCACTGATCACGTGGCTGAACATGCACTGATCACGTGGCTGATCACACACTGTCACGTGACATATCATGCACTGATCACGTGGCACTCATGCACTGATCACGTGGCTGATCATGCACTGCTCACGTGGCTGATCATGCACTGATCACGTAGCTACCATGCACTGGTCACGTGACTGATCATGCACTGATCACGTAATTGATCATGCACTGATCACGTGGCTGATCATGCACTGATCACGTGGCTGATCATGCACTGATCACGTGACTGATCATGCACTGATCACGTGGCTGATCATGCACTGATCACGTGGCTATCATGCACTGATCACGTGGATATCATGCCCTGATCACGTGGCTGATCACACACTATCACATGACTGATCATGCACTGATCACGTGGCTATCATGCACTGATCACGTGGCTATCATGCACTGATCACGTGGCTGATCATGCACTGATCACGTAGCTACCATGTACTGATCACGTGACTGATCATGCACTGATCACGTAATTGATCATGCACTGATCACGTGACTGATCATGCACTGATCACGTGACTGATCATGCACTGATCACGTGACTGATCATGCACTGATCACGTGGCTATCATGCACTGATCACGTGGCTGATCATGCAATGATCACGTAGCTACCATGCACTGATCACGTGACTGATCATGCACTGATCACGTGACTGATCATGCACTGATCACGTGGCTGATCATGCACTGATCACGTGGCTGATCATGCACTGATCACGTGGCTATCATGCACTGATCACGTGGCTGATCATGCACTGATCACGTGCCTGATCATGCACTGATCACGTGACTGATCATGCACTGATCACGTGACTGATCATGCACTGATCACGTGGCTATCATGCACTGATCACGTGGCTGATCATGCACTGATCACGTAGCTACCATGTACTCGTCAGTGACTGATCATGCACTGATCACGTGCTGATCATGCACTGATCACGTGGCTATCATGCACTGATCACGTGGCTGATCATGCACTGATCACGTGACTGATCATGCACTGATCACGTGACTGATCATGCACTGATCACGTGGCTATCATGCACTGATCACGTGGCTGATCATGCACTGATCACGTGGCTGATCATGCACTGATCACGTGACTGATCATGCACTGATCACGTGACTATCATGTAGTGATCACGTGGCTATCATGCACTACTCACGTGGCTGATCATGAAATGATCATGTAGCTACCATGTACAGGTCACGTGAATGATCACACACCCATCAGGTGACTGATCATGCACTGATCACGTGGCTATCATGCACTGATCACGTGACTGATCATGCACTGATCACGTCTATATCATGCACTGATCACATGACTGATCATGCACTGATCACGTGGATGATCATACACTGATCATGCACTGATCACGTGGATGATCATACACTAATCATGTGACAGATCATGCACTGATCACGTGGCTGATCATGCACTGATACCGTGACTGAGCATGGACTGATCACATGACTATCATGTAGTGATCACGTGACTTAATGGCGCTGATCATGTGACTGATCATGCGCTGATCATGTTTGCTATCATACACTGATCATGTGCCGCTGGAGGCAATAAACAAAGAGCTGAGTAGGCACGAATCAAACAGTCAGCAGGCAATAATCATGGAACTCAGGTGTGAGGAATCATGCTGCTCAGCTGGCAATAATCAAGCAGCTGAGCAGGCAGGAATTACGCAGCACAGCTGACAATTGTCAAGCAGATGACAGGCAGGAATCGTGCAGCTCAGCTGGCAATTGTCAAGCAGATGAGCAGACGGTAATCACGCAGCTCAGCAGGCCCAGATCACGTGACTGAGCATGCACTGTTCACGTGGCTGATCATACACTGATCACGTAACTGATCATGCACTGATCACGTGGCTGATCATGCACTGATCACGTGGCTGATCATGCACTGATCACGTGGCTGATCATGCACTGATCACGTGGCTGATCATGCACTGATCACGTGGCTGATCATGCACTGATCACGTGGCTGATCATGCACTGATCACGTGGCTGATCATGCACTGATCACGTGGCTGATCATGCACTGATCACGTGGCTATCATGCACTGATCACGTGGCTGATCATGCACTGATCACGTGACTGATCATGCACTGATCACTGGCTATCATGCACTGATCACGTGGCTATCATGCACTGATCACGTGGCTGATCATGCACTGATCACGTGACTGATCATGCACTGATCACGTGATATCATGCACTGATCACGTGACTGATCATGCACTGATCACGTGGATGATCATGCACTGATCACGTGACTGATCATGCACTGATCACGTGGCTATCATGCACTGATCACGTGGCTGATCATGCAATGATCACGCAGCTACCATGTACTGGTCACGTGACTGATCATGCACTGATCACGTAATTGATCATGCACTGATCACGTGGCTGATCATGCACTGATCACGTGACTGATCATGCACTGATCACGTGACTGATCATGCACTGATCACGTGGCTATCATGCACTGATCACGTGGCTGATCATGCACTGATCACGTGGCTATCATGCACTGATCACGTGACTGATCATGCACTGATCACGTGGCTGATCATGCACTGATCACGTGACTGATCATGCACTGATCACGTGACTGATCATGCACTGATCACGTGACTGATCATGCACTGATCACGTGGCTATCATGCACTATTCACGTGGCTGATCATGCAATGATCATGTAGCTACCATGTACTGGTCACGTGACTGATCATACACCCATCAGGTGACTGATCATGCACTGATCACGTGGCTATCATGCACTGATCACGTGGCTGATCATGCACTGATCACGTGCCTGATCATGCACTGATCACGTGACTGATCATGCACTGATCACGTGGCTGATCATGCACTGATCACGTGGCTGATCATGCACTGATCACGTGGCTGATCATGCACTGATACCGTGACTGAGCATGGACTGATCACATGACTATCATGTAGTGATCACGTGACTTAATGGCGCTGATCATGTGACTGATCATGCGCTGATCATGTTTGCTATCATACACTGATCATGTGCCTCTGGAGGCAATAAACAAAGAGCTGAGTAGGCACGAATCAAACAGTCAGCAGGCAATAATCATGGAACTCAGGTGTGAGGAATCATGCTGCTCAGCTGGCAATAATCAAGCAGCTGAGCAGGCAGGAATTACGCAGCACAGCTGGCAATTGTCAAGCAGATGAGCAGACAGTAATCACGCAGCTCAGCAGGCCCTGATCACGTGACTGAGCAGGCACTGTTCACGTGGCTGATCATACACTGATCACGTGATGATCATGCACTGATCACTTAGATATCATGCACTGATCACGTGGCTGATCATACACTGTTCACGTGTCTGACCATGCACTGATCACGTGGCTGATCATACACTGCTCACGTAACTGATCATGCACTGATCACGTGGCTATCATGGACTGATCACGTGGCTGAACATGCACTGTTCACGTGGCTGATCACACACCTGTCACGTGACATATCATGCACTGATCACGTGGCACTCATGCACTGATCACGTGGCTGATCATACTCTGTTCACGTAACTCATCATGCACACATCACGTGGCTATCTTGCACTGCTCACGTGGCTGTCATGGAATGATCACGTAGCTACCATATACTGGTCACGTGACTGATCATGCAGATCACGTAAATGATCATGCACTGTTCACGTGACTGATCATGTACTGATCACGTGACTGATCATGCACTGATCACGTGGCTATCATGCACTGCTCACGTGGCTGATCATGCAACGATCACGTAGCAACCATGTACTGGTCACGTGACTGATCATGCACTGATCACGTGGCTGATCATGCACTGATCACGTGACTGATCATGCACTGATCACGTGACTGATCATGCACTGATCACGTGGCTATCATGCACTGATCACGTGGCTGATCATGCACTGATCACGGACTGATCATGCACTGATCACGTGGCTATCATGCACTGATACATGACTGATCATGCACTGATCACGTGGCTGATCATGCACTGATCACGTGACTGATCATGCACTGATCACGTGACTGATCATGCACTGATCACGTGGCTGATCATGCACTGATCACGTGGCTATCATGCACTGATCACGTGGCTGATCATGCATGATCACGTAGCTACCATGCACTGATCACGTGACTGATCATGCACTGATCACGTGACTGATCATGCACTGATCACGTGGCTGATCATGCACTGATCACGTGACTGATCATGCACTGATCACGTGACTGATCATGCACTGATCACGTGACTGATCATGCACTGATCACGTGGCTATCATGCACTGATCACGTGGCTGATCATGCACTGATCACGTGGCTGATCATGCGATGATCACGCAGCTATCATGCACTGGTCACGTGACTGATCATGCACTGATCACGTGACTGATCATGCACTGATCACGTGGCTATCATGCACTGATCACGTGGCTGATCATGCACTGATCACGTAGCTACCATGTACTGATCACGTGACTGATCATGCACTGATCACGTGACTGATCATGCACTGATCACGTGGCTATCATGCACTGATCACGTGGCTGATCATGCACTGATCACGTGACTGATCATGCACTGATCACGTGGCTATCATGCACTGATCACGTGGCTGATCATGCACTGATCACGTGGCTATCATGCACTGATCACGTGACTGATCATGCACTGATCACGTGACTGATCATGCACTGATCACGTGACTGATCATGCACTGATCACGTGACTGATCATGCACTGATCACGTGACTGATCATGCACTGATCACGTGGCTATCATGCACTGATCACGTGGCTGATCATGCACTGATCACGTAGCTACCATGCACTGATCACGTGACTGATCATGCACTGATCACGTAATTGATCATGCACTGATCACGTGGCTGATCATGCACTGATCACGTGGCTGATCATGCACTGATCACGTGACTGATCATGCACTGATCACGTGACTGATCATGCACTGATCACGTGGCTATCATGCACTGATCACGTGGCTGATCATGCACTGATCACGTGCCTGATCATGCACTGATCACATGACTGATCATGCACTGATCACGTGACTGATCATGCACTGATCACGTGGCTATCATGCACTACTCACGTGGCTGATCATGCAATGATCATGTAGCTACCATGTACTGGTCACGTGACTGATCATACACCCATCAGGTGACGGATCATGCACTGATCACGTGGCTATCATGCACTGATCACGTGGCTGATCATGCACTGATCACGTGCCTGATCATGCACTGATCACGTGACTGATCATGCACTGATCACGTGGCTGATCATGCACTGATCACGTGGCTGATCATGCACTGATCACGTGGCTGATCATGCACTGATACCGTGACTGAGCTTGGACTGATCACATGACTATCATGTAGTGATCACGTGACTTAATGGCACTGATCATGTGACTGATCATGCACTGATCATGTTTGCTATCATACACTGATCATGTGCCTCTGGAGGCAATAAACAAAGAGCTGAGTAGGCACGAATCAAACAGTCAGCAGGCAATAATCATGGAACTCAGCTGTGAGGAATCATGCTGCTCAGCTGGCAATAATCAAGCAGCTGAGCAGGCAGGAATTACGCAGCACAGCGGGCAATTGTCAAGCAGATGAGCAGACAGTAATCACGCAGCTCAGCAGGCCCTGATCACGTGACTGAGCATGCACTGTTCACGTGGCTGATCATACACTGATCACGTGATGATCATGCACTGATCACGTGGATATCATGCACTGATCACGTGGCTGATCATACACTGTTCACGTGTCTGACCATGCACTGATCACGTGGCTGATCATACACTGATCACGTAACTGATCATGCACTGATCACGTGGCTATCATGCACTGATCACGTGGCTGATCATGCACTGATCACGTGGCTGATCACACACCTGTCACGTGACTATCATGCACTGATCACGTGGCACTCATGCACTGATCACGTGGCTGATCATACACTGATCACGTAACTGATCATGCACTGATCACGTGGCTATCATGCACTGCTCACGTGGCTGTCATGCAATGATCACGTAGCTACATATACTGGTCACGTGACTGATCATGCACTGATCACGTAAATGATCATGCACTGATCACGTGACTGATCATGCACTGATCACGTGACTGATCATGCACTGATCACGTGGCTATCATGCACTGATCACGTGGCTGATCATGCACTGATCACGTGCCTGATCATGCACTGATCACGTGACTGATCATGCACTGATCACGTGACTGATCATGCACTGATCACGTGGCTGATCATGCACTGATCACGTCTATATCATGCACTGATCACATGACTGCCCATGCACTGATCACGTGGATGATCATACACTGATCATGTGACAGATCATGCACTGATCACGTGGCTGATCATGCACTGATACCGTGACTGAGCATGGACTGATCACATGACTATCATGTAGTGATCACGTGACTTAATGGCGCTGATCATGTGACTGATCATGCGCTGATCATGTTTGCTATCATACACTGATCATGTGCCTCTGGAGGCAATAAACAAAGAGCTGAGTAGGCACGAATCAAACAGTCAGCAGGCAATAATCATGGAACTCAGGTGTGAGGAATCATGCTGCTCAGCTGGCAATAATCAAGCAGCTGAGCAGGCAGGAATTACGCAGCACAGCTGACAATTGTCAAGCAGATGACAGGCAGGAATCGTGCAGCTCAGCTGGCAATTGTCAAGCAGATGAGCAGACAGTAATCACGCAGCTCAGCAGGCCCTGATCACGTGACTGAGCATGCACTGTTCACGTGGCTGATCATACACTGATCACGTGACTGATCATGCACTGATCACGTGGCTATCATGCACTGATCACGTGGCTGATCATACACTGTTCACGTGTTTGACCATGCACTGATCACGTGGCTGATCATACACTGCTCACGTAACTGATCATGCACTGATCACGTGGCTGATCATGCACTGATCACGTGGCTATCATGCACTGATCACGTGGCTGATCATGCACTGATCACGTGACTGATCATGCACTGATCACTGGCTATCATGCACTGATCACTGGCTATCATGCACTGATCACGTGGCTGATCATGCACTGATCACGTGACTGATCATGCACTGATCACGTCTATATCATGCACTGATCACGTGACTGATCATGCACTGATCACCCGGATGATCATGCACTGATCACGACTGATCATGCACTGATCACGTGGCTATCATGCACTGATCACGTGGCTGATCATGCACTGATCACGTAGCTACCATGTACTGGTCACGTGACTGATCATGCACTGATCACGTGATTCATCATGCACTGATCACGTGGCTGATCATGCACTGATCACGTGGCTGATCATGCACTGATCACGTGACTGATCATGCACTGATCACGTGGCTGATCATGCACTGATCACGTGGCTGATCATGCACTGATCACGTGGCTGATCACTGATCATGCACTGATCACGTGACTGATCATGCACTGATCACGTGACTGATCATGCACTGATCACGTGCCTGATCATGCACTGATCACGTGACTGATCATGCACTGATCACGTGGCTATCATGCACTGATCACGTGGCTGATCATGCACTGATCACGTGGCTGATCATGCACTGATACCGTGACTGAGCATGGACTGATCACATGACTATCATGTAGTGATCACGTGACTTAATGGCGCTGATCATGTGACTGATCATGCACTGATAATGTTTGCTATCATACACTGATCATGTGCCTCTGGAGGCAATAAACAAAGAGCTGAGTAGGCACGAATTATACAGTCAGCAGGCAATAATCATGGAACTCAGCTGTGAGGAATCATGCTGCTCAGCTGGCAATAATCAAGCAGCTAGCAGGCAGGAATTACGCAGCACAGCTGGCAATTGTCAAGCAGATGACAGGCAGGAATCGTGCAGCTCAGCTGGCAATTGTCAAGCAGATGAGCAGACAGTAATCACGCAGCTCAGCAGGCCCTGATCACGTGACTGAGCATGCACTGTTCACGTGGCTGATCATACACTGATCACGTGATGATCATGCACTGATCACTTGGATATCATGCACTGATCACGTGGCTGATCATACACTGTTCACGTGTCTGACCATGCACTGATCACGTGGCTGATCATACACTGCTCACGTAACTGATCATGCACTGATCACGTGGCTATCATGCACTGATCACGTGGCTGATCATGCACTGTTCACGTGGCTGATCATGCACTGATCACGTGGCTGATCATGCACTGATCACGTGACTGATCATGCACTGATCACGTGGCTGATCATGCACTGATCACGTGGCTATCATGCACTGATCACGTGGCTGATCATGCACTGATCACGTGACTGATCATGCACTGATCACTGGCTATCATGCACTGATCACTGGCTGATCATGCACTGATCACGTGGCTGATCATGCACTGATCACGTGACTGATCATGCACTGATCACGTCTATATCATGCACTGATCACGTGACTGATCATGCACTGATCACGTGGCTGATCATGCACTGATCATGTGACTGATCATGCACTGATCACGTGGCTATCATGCACTGATCACGTGGCTGATCATGCACTGATCACGTAGCTATCATGCACTGATCACGTGACTGATCATGCACTGATCACGTGATTGATCATGCACTGATCACGTGACTGATCATGCACTGATCACGTGACTGATCATGCACTGATCACGTGACTGATCATGCACTGATCACGTGGCTATCATGCACTGATCACGTGGCTGATCATGCACTGATCACGTGCTATCATGCACTGATCACGTGACTGATCATGCACTGATCACGTGGCTGATCATGCACTGATCACGTGACTGATCATGCACTGATCACGTGACTGATCATGCACTGATCACGTGACTGATCATGCACTGATCACGTGGCTATCATGCACTACTCACGTGGCTGATCATGCAATGATCATGTAGCTACCATGTACGGTCACGTGACTGATCATACACCCATCAGGTGACTGATCATGCACTGATCACGTGGCTATCATGCACTGATCACGGGCTGATCATGCACTGATCACGTGCCTGATCATGCACTGATCACGTGACTGATCATGCACTGATCACGTGGCTGATCATGCACTGATCACGTGGCTGATCATGCACTGATCACGTGGCTGATCATGCACTGATACCGTGACTGAGCATGGACTGATCACATGACTATCATGTAGTGATCACATGACTTAATGGCGCTGATCATGTGACTGATCATGCGCTGATCATGTTTGCTATCATACACTGATCATGTGCCTCTGGAGGCAATAAACAAAGAGCTGAGTAGGCACGAATCAAACAGTCAGCAGGCAATAATCATGGAACTCAGCTGTGAGGAATCATGCTGCTCAGCTGGCAATAATCAAGCAGCTGAGCAGGCAGGAATTACGCAGCACAGCTGGCAATTGTCAAGCAGATGAGCGGACAGTAATCACGCAGCTCAGCAGGCCCTGATCACGTGACTGAGCAGGCACTGTTCACGTGGCTGATCATACACTGATCACGTGATGATCATGCACTGATCACTTAGATATCATGCACTGATCACGTGGCTGATCATACACTGTTCACGTGTCTGACCATGCACTGATCACGTGGCTGATCATACAGTGCTCAGGTAACTGATCATGCACTGATCACGTGGCTATCATGCACTGATCACGTGGCTGAACATGCACTGTTCACGTGGCTGATCACACACCTGTCACGTGACATATCATGCACTGATCACGTGGCACTCATGAACTGATCACGTGGCTGATCATACTCTGTTCACGTAACTCATCATGCACACATCACGTGGCTATCTTGCACTGCTCACGTGGCTCGTCATGGAATGATCACGTAGCTACCATATACTGGTCACGTGACTGATCATGCACAGATCACGTAAATGATCATGCACTGTTCACGTGACTGATCATGTACTGATCACGTGACTGATCATGCACTGATCACGTGGCTATCATGCACTGCTCACGTGGCTGATCATGCACGATCACGTAGCAACCATGTACTGGTCACGTGACTGATCATGCACTGTTCACGTGGCTGATCACACACCTATCACGTGACTGATCATGCACTGATCACGTGACTGATCATGCACTGATCACGTAGCTATCATGCACTGATCACGTGGCTGATCATGCACTGATCACGGACTGATCATGCACTGATCACGTGGCTATCATGCACTGATACATGACTGATCATGCACTGATCACGTGGCTGATCATGCACTGATCACGTGACTGATCATGCACTGATCACGTGACTGATCATGCACTGATCACGTGGCTGATCATGCACTGATCACGTGGCTATCATGCACTGATCACGTGGCTGATCATGCATGATCACGTAGCTATGCACTGATCACGTGACTGATCATGCACTGATCACGTAACTGATCATGCACTGATCACGTGGCTGATCATGCACTGATCACGTGACTGATCATGCACTGATCACGTGACTGATCATGCACTGATCACGTGACTGATCATGCACTGATCACGTGGCTATCATGCACTGATCACGTGGCTGATCATGCACTGATCACGTGGCTGATCATGCACTGATCACGCAGCTATCATGCACTGATCACATGACTGATCATGCACTGATCACGTGACTGATCATGCACTGATCACGTGGCTATCATGCACTGATCACGTGGCTGATCATGCACTGATCACGTAGCTACCATGTACTGGTCACGTGACTGATCATGCACTGATCACGTGACTGATCATGCACTGATCACGTGGCTATCATGCACTGATCACGGCTGATCATGCACTGATCACGTGACTGATCATGCACTGATCACGTGGCTATCATGCACTGATCACGTGGCTGATCATGCACTGATCACGTGGCTACCATGTACTGATCACGTGACTGATCATGCACTGATCACGTAACTGATCATGCACTGATCACGTGACTGATCATGCACTGATCACGTGACTGATCATGCACTGATCACGTGACTGATCATGCACTGATCACGTGGCTATCATGCACTGATCACGTGGCTGATCATGCACTGATCACGTAGCTACCATGCACTGATCACGTGACTGATCATGCACTGATCACGTAATTGATCATGCACTGATCACGTGGCTGATCATGCACTGATCACGTGGCTGATCATGCACTGATCACGTGACTGATCATGCACTGATCACGTGACTGATCATGCACTGATCACGTGGCTATCATGCACTGATCACGTGGCTGATCATGCACTGATCACGTGCCTGATCATGCACTGATCACATGACTGATCATGCACTGATCACGTGACTGATCATGCACTGATCACGTGGCTATCATGCACTACTCACGTGGCTGATCATGCAATGATCATGTAGCTACCATGTACTGGTCACGTGACTGATCATACACTGATCAGGTGACTGATCATGCACTGATCACGTGGCTATCATGCACTGATCACGTGGCTGATCATGCACTGATCACGTGCCTGATCATGCACTGATCACGTGACTGATCATGCACTGATCACGTGGCTATCATGCACTGATCACGTGGCTGATCATGCACTGATCACGTGGCTGATCATGCACTGATACCGTGACTGAGCTTGGACTGATCACATGACTATCATGTAGTGATCACGTGACTTAATGGCACTGATCATGTGACTGATCATGCACTGATCATGTTTGCTATCATACACTGATCATGTGCCTCTGGAGGCAATAAACAAAGAGCTGAGTAGGCACGAATCAAACAGTCAGCAGGCAATAATCATGGAACTCAGCTGTGAGGAATCATGCTGCTCAGCTGGCAATAATCAAGCAGCTGAGCAGGCAGGAATTACGCAGCACAGCGGGCAATTGTCAAGCAGATGAGCAGACAGTAATCACGCAGCTCAGCAGGCCCTGATCACGTGACTGAGCATGCACTGTTCACGTGGCTGATCATACACTGATCACGTGATGATCATGCACTGATCACGTGGATATCATGCACTGATCACGTGGCTGATCATGCACTGATCACGTGTCTGACCATGCACTGATCACGTGGCTGATCATACACTGCTCACGTAACTGATCATGCACTGATCACGTGGCTATCATGCACTGATCACGTGGCTGATCATGCACTGATCACGTGGCTGATCACACACTGTCACGTGACTATCATGCACTGATCACGTGGCACTCATGCACTGATCACGTGGCTGATCATACACTGATCACGTAACTCATCATGCACATCACGTGGCTATCATGCACTGCTCACGTGGCTGTCATGGAATGATCACGTAGCTACCATATACTGGTCACGTGACTGATCATGCACTGATCACGTAAATGATCATGCACTGATCACGTGACTGATCATGCACTGATCACGTGACTGATCATGCACTGATCACGTGGCTATCATGCACTGATCACGTGGCTGATCATGCACTGATCACGTGCCTGATCATGCACTGATCACGTGACTGATCATGCACTGATCACGTGACTGATCATGCACTGATCACGTGGCTGATCATGCACTGATCACGTCTATATCATGCACTGATCACATGACTGATCATGCACTGATCACGTGGATGATCATACACTGATCATGTGACTGATCATGCACTGATCACGTGGCTGATCATGCACTGATACCGTGACTGAGCATGGACTGATCACATGACTATCATGTAGTGATCACGTGACTTAATGGCGCTGATCATGTGACTGATCATGCGCTGATCATGTTTGCTATCATACACTGATCATGTGCCTCTGGAGGCAATAAACAAAGAGCTGAGTAGGCACGAATCAAACAGTCAGCAGGCAATAATCATGGAACTCAGGTGTGAGGAATCATGCTGCTCAGCTGGCAATAATCAAGCAGCTGAGCAGGCAGGAATTACGCAGCACAGCTGACAATTGTCAAGCAGATGACAGGCAGGAATCGTGCAGCTCAGCTGGCAATTGTCAAGCAGATGAGCAGACAGTAATCACGCAGCTCAGCAGGCCCTGATCACGTGACTGAGCATGCACTGTTCACGTGGCTGATCATACACTGATCACGTAACTGATCATGCACTGATCACGTGGCTATCATGCACTGATCACGTGGCTGATCATACACTGATCACGTGTCTGACCATGCACTGATCACGTGGCTGATCATACACTGATCACGTAACTGATCATGCACTGATCACGTGGCTGATCATGCACTGATCACGTGGCTATCATGCACTGATCACGTGGCTGATCATGCACTGATCACGTGACTGATCATGCACTGATCACTGGCTATCATGCACTGATCACTGGCTATCATGCACTGATCACGTGGCTGATCATGCACTGATCACGTGACTGATCATGCACTGATCACGTCTATATCATGCACTGATCACATGACTGATCATGCACTGATCACGTGGATGATCATGCACTGATCATGTGACTGATCATGCACTGATCACGTGGCTATCATGCACTGATCACGTGGCTGATCATGCACTGATCACGTAGCTACCATGCACTGATCACGTGACTGATCATGCACTGATCACGTAATTGATCATGCACTGATCACGTGACTGATCATGCACTGATCACGTGACTGATCATGCACTGATCACGTGACTGATCATGCACTGATCACGTAACTGATCATGCACTGATCACGTGGCTGATCATGCACTGATCACGTGGCTGATCACTGATCATGCACTGATCACGTGACTGATCATGCACTGATCACGTGACTGATCATGCACTGATCACGTGCCTGATCATGCACTGATCACGTGACAAATCATGCACTGATCACATAGCTATCATGCACTGATCACGTGGCTGATCATGCACTGATCACGTGGCTGATCATGCACTGATACCGTGACTGAGCATGGACTGATCACATGACTATCATGTAGTGATCACGTGACTTAATGGCACTGATCATGTGACTGATCATGCACTGATAATGTTTGCTATCATATACTGATCATGTGCCTCTTGAGGCAATAAACAAAGAGCTGAGTAGGCACGAATTATACAGTCAGCAGGCAATAATCATGGAACTCAGCTGTGAGGAATCATGCTGCTCAGCTGGCAATAATCAAGCAGCTGAGCAGGCAGGAATTACGCAGCACAGCTGGCAATTGTCAAGCAGATGACAGGCAGGAATCATGCAGCTCAGCTGGCAATTGTCAAGCAGATGAGCAGACAGTAATCACGCAGCTCAGCAGGCCCTGATCACGTGACTGAGCATGCACTGTTCACGTGGCTGATCATACACTGATCACGTGATGATCATGCACTGATCACGTGGATATCATGCACTGATCACGTGGCTGATCATACACTGTTCACGTGTCTGACCATGCACTGATCACGTGGCTGATCATACACTGCTCACGTAACTGATCATGCACTGATCACGTGGCTATCATGCACTGATCACGTGGCTGATCATGCACTGATCACGTGGCTGATCACACACTGTCACGTGACATATCATGCACTGATCACGTGGCACTCATGCACTGATCACGTGGCTGATCATACTCTGCTCACGTAACTGATCATGCACACATCACGTGGCTATCATGCACTGATCACGTGGCTGTCATGGAATGATCACATAGCTACCATATACTGGTCACGTGACTGATCATGCACAGATCACGTAAATGATCATGCACTGTTCACGTGACTGATCATGCACTGATCACGTGACTGATCATGCACTGATCACGTGGCTATCATGCACTGATCACGTGGCTGATCATGCACTGATCACGTAGCAATCATGCACTGATCACGTGACTGATCATGCACTGATCACGTGGCTGATCATGCACTGATCACGCAGCTATCATGCACTGATCACGTGACTGATCATGCACTGATCACGTGACTGATCATGCACTGATCACGTGGCTTATCATGCACTGATCATGTGACTGATCATGTGCTGATCATGTTTGGTGTCACACACTGATCATGTGCCTCTGGAGGCAATGAACATAGAGCTGAGTAGGCAGGAATCAGTCAGCAGGCTATAATCATGGAACTCAGCTCTGAGAAATCATGCTGCTCAGCTGGCAATAATCAAGTAGATGAGCAGGCAGGAATTACGCAGCACAGGTGGCAATTGTCAAGCAGATGACAGGCAGGAATCGTGCAGCTCAGCTGGCAATTGTCAAGCAGATGAGCAGACAGTAATCACGCAGCTCAGCATGCACTGATCACGTGACTGATCATGCACTGATCACGTGGCTGATCACACACTATCACGTGACTGATCATGCACTGATCACGTGACTGATCATGCACTGATCACGTGGCTATCATGCACTGATCACGTGGCTGATCATGCACTGATCACGGACTGATCATGCACTGATCACGGGCTATCATGCACTGATCACATGACTGATCATGCACTGATCACGTGGCTGATCATGCACTGATCACGTGACTGATCATGCACTGATCACGTGGCTATCATGCACTGATCACGTGGCTGATCATGCACTGATCACGTAGCTATCATGCACTGATCACGTGACTGATCATGCACTGATCACGTAACTGATCATGCACTGATCACGTGGCTGATCATGCACTGATCACGTGACTGATCATGCACTGATCACGTGACTGATCATGCACTGATCACGTGACTGATCATGCACTGATCACGTGGCTATCATGCACTGATCACGTGGCTGATCATGCACTGATCACGTGGCTGATCATGCATGATCACGCAGCTACCATGTACTGGTCACATGACTGATCATGCACTGATCACGTGACTGATCATGCAGTGATCACGTGGCTATCATGCACTACTCACGTGGCTGATCATGCAATGATCATGTAGCTACCATGTACAGGTCACGTGAATGATCATACACCCATCAGGTGACTGATCATGCACTGATCACGTGGCTATCATGCACTGATCACGAGACTGATCATGCACTGATCACGTCTATATCATGCACTGATCACATGACTGCCCATGCACTGATCACGTGGATGATCATACACTAATCATGTGACAGATCATGCACTGATCACGTGGCTGATCATGCACTGATACCGTGACTGAGCATGGACTGATCACATGACTATCATGTAGTGATCACGTGACTTAATGGCGCTGATCATGTGACTGATCATGCGCTGATCATGTTTGCTATCATACACTGATCATGTGCCTCTGGAGGCAATAAACAAAGAGCTGAGTAGGCACGAATCAAACAGTCAGCAGGCAATAATCATGGAACTCAGGTGTGAGGAATCATGCTGCTCAGCTGGCAATAATCAAGCAGCTGAGCAGGCAGGAATTACGCAGCACAGCTGGCAATTGTCAAGCAGATGAGCAGACAGTAATCACGCAGCTCAGCAGGCCCTGATCACGTGACTGAGCATGCACTGTTCACGTGGCTGATCATACACTGATCACGTGATGATCATGCACTGATCACTTGGATATCATGCACTGATCACGTGGCTGATCATACACTGTTCACGTGTCTGACCATGCACTGATCACGTGGCTGATCATACACTGCTCACGTAACTGATCATGCACTGATCACGTGGCTATCATGCACTGATCACGTGGCTGAACATGCACTGTTCACGTGGCTGATCACACACCTGTCACGTGACATATCATGCACTGATCACGTGGCACTCATGCACTGATCACGTGGCTGATCATACTCTGCTCACGTAACTCATCATGCACACATCACGTGGCTATCATGCACTGCTCACGTGGCTCGTCATGGAATGATCACGTAGCTACCATATACTGGTCACGTGACTGATCATGCACTGATCACGTAAATGATCATGCACTGTTCACGTGACTGATCATGACTGATCACGTGACTGATCATGCACTGATCACGTGGCTATCATGCACTGCTCACGTGGCTGATCATGCAACGATCACGTAGCAACCATGTACTGGTCACGTGACTGATCATGCACTGATCACGTAATTGATCATGCACTGATCACGTGGCTCATCATGCACTGATCACGTGGCTGATCATGCACTGATCACGTGGCTATCATGCACTGATCACGTGGATATCATGCACTGATCACGTGGCTGATCATGCACTGATCACGTGACTGATCATGCACTGATCACGTGGCTGATCATGCACTGATCACGTGGCTGATCATGCACTGATCACGTGGCTATCATGCACTGATCACGTGACTGATCATGCACTGATCACGTGACTGATCATGCACTGATCACGTGGCTGATCATGCACTGATCACGTGACTGATCATGCACTGATCATGTTTGTGTCATGCACTGATCATGTGCCTCTGGATGCAATGAACATGAGCTGATAGGCACGAATCAGTCAGCATGCTATGATCATGGAACTCAGCTCTGAGAAATCATGCTGCTCAGCTGGCAATGATCAAGTGATGATCAGGCAGGATCACGCAGCACAGGTGGCAATTGTCAAGCAGATGACAGGCAGGATCGTGCAGCTCATCATGCACTGATCACGTGACTGATCATGCACTGATCACGTGGCTGATCATACACTGATCACGTGACTGATCATGCACTGATCACGTGGCTGATCATGCACTGATCACGTGGCTGATCATGCACTGATCACGTGACTGATCATGCACTGATCACGTGGCTGATCATGCACTGATCATGTGACTGATCATGCACTGATCATGTTTGCTATCATACACTGATCATGTGCCTCTGGAGGCAATAAACAAAGAGCTGAGTAGGCACGAATCATACAGTCAGCAGGCAATAATCATGGAACTCAGCTGTGAGGAATCATGCTGCTCAGCTGGCAATAATCAAGCAGCTGAGCAGGCAGGAATTACGCAGCACAGCTGGCAATTGTCAAGCAGATGACAGGCAGGAATCGTGCAGCTCAGCTGGCAATTGTCAAGCAGATGAGCAGACAGTAATCACGCAGCTCAGCAGGCCCTGATCACGTGACTGAGCATGCACTGTTCACGTGGCTGATCATACACTGATCACGTGATGATCATGCACTGATCACTTGGATATCATGCACTGATCACGTGGCTGATCATACACTGTTCACGTGTCTGACCATGCACTGATCACGTGGCTGATCATACACTGCTCACGTAACTGATCATGCACTGATCACGTGGCTATCATGCACTGATCACGTGGCTGATCATGCACTGATCACGTGGCTGATCACACACTGTCACGTGACATATCATGCACTGATCACGTGGCACTCATGCACTGATCACGTGGCTGATCATACTCTGCTCACGTAACTCATCATGCACACATCACGTGGCTATCATGCACTGATCACGTGGCTGTCATGCAATGATCACGTAGCTACCATATACTGGTCACGTGACTGATCATGCACTGATCACGTAAATGATCATGCACTGATCACGTGACTGATCATGCACTGATCACGTGACTGATCATGCACTGATCACGTGGCTATCATGCACTGATCACGTGGCTGATCATGCACTGATCACGTGCCTGATCATGCACTGATCACATGACTGATCATGCACTGATCACGTGACTGATCATGCACTGATCACGTGGCTATCATGCACTACTCACGTGGCTGATCATGCAATGATCATGTAGCTACCATGTACAGGTCACGTGACTGATCATACACCCATCAGGTGACTGATCATGCACTGATCACGTGGCTATCATGCACTGATCACGTGACTGATCATGCACTGATCACGTCTATATCATGCACTGATCACATGACTGCCCATGCACTGATCACGTGGATGATCATACACTGATCATGTGACAGATCATGCACTGATCACGTGGCTGATCATGCACTGATACGTGACTGAGCATGGACTGATCACATGACTATCATGTAGTGATCACGTGACTTAATGGCGCTGATCATGTGACTGATCATGCACTGATCATGTTTGCTATCATACACTGATCATGTGCCTCTGGAGGCAATAAACAAAGAGCTGAGTAGGCACGAATCAAACAGTCAGCAGGCAATAATCATGGAACTCAGCTGTGAGGAATCATGCTGCTCAGCTGGCAATAATCAAGCAGCTGAGCAGGCAGGAATTACGCAGCACAGCTGGCAATTGTCAAGCAGATGACAGGCAGGAATCGTGCAGCTCAGCTGGCAATTGTCAAGCAGATGAGCAGACAGTAATCACGCAGCTCAGCAGGC
This sequence comes from Bos javanicus, assembly GCF_032452875.1. Classification (NCBI taxonomy): domain Eukaryota; kingdom Metazoa; phylum Chordata; class Mammalia; order Artiodactyla; family Bovidae; genus Bos; species Bos javanicus. Next base: position 45,513 of record NW_026894671.1, on the reverse strand, counting down.
CCTGATCACGTGACTGAGCATGCACTGTTCACGTGGCTGATCATACACTGATCACGTGACTGATCATGCACTGATCACGTGGCTATCATGCACTGATCACGTGGCTGATCATACACTGATCACGTGTCTGATCATGCACTGATCACGTGGCTGATCATGCACTGATCACGTAACTGATCATGCACTGATCACGTGGCTGATCATGCACTGATCACGTGGCTGATCATGCACTGATCACGTGGCTGATCATGCACTGATCACGTGGCTGATCATGCACTGATCACGTGACTGATCATGCACTGATCACGTGGCTATCATGCACTGATCACGTGACTGATCATGCACTGATCACGGGCTGATCATGCACTGATCACGTGACTGATCATGCACTGATCACGTGGCTATCATGCACTGATCACGTGGCTGATCATGCACACGACTATCATGCACTGATCACGTGACTGATCATGCACTGATCACGTGACTGATCATGCACTGATCACGTGGCTGATCATGCACTGATACCGTGACTGAGCATGGACTGATCACATGACTATCATGTAGTGATCACGTGACTTAATGGCACTGATCATGTGACTGATCATGCACTGATCATGTTTGCTATCATACACTGATCATGTGCCTCTGGAGGCAATAAACAAAGAGCTGAGTAGGCACGAATCATACAGTCAGCAGGCAATAATCATGGAACTCAGCTGTGAGGAATCATGCTGCTCAGCTGGCAATAATCAAGCAGCTGAGCAGGCAGGAATTACGCAGCACAGCTGGCAATTGTCAAGCAGATGACAGGCAGGAATCGTGCAGCTCAGCTGGCAATTGTCAAGCAGATGAGCAGACAGTAATCACGCAGCTCAGCAGGCCCTGATCACGTGACTGAGCATGCACTGTTCACGTGGCTGATCATACACTGATCACGTGATGATCATGCACTGATCACTTGGATATCATGCACTGATCACGTGGCTGATCATACACTGTTCACGTGTCTGACCATGCACTGATCACGTGGCTGATCATACACTGCTCACGTAACTGATCATGCACTGATCACGTGGCTATCATGCACTGATCACGTGGCTGAACATGCACTGTTCACGTGGCTGATCACACACTGTCACGTGACATATCATGCACTGATCACGTGGCACTCATGCACTGATCACGTGGCTGATCATACTCTGCTCACGTAACTGATCATGCACACATCACGTGGCTATCATGCACTGCTCACGTGGCTGTCATGGAATGATCACGTAGCTACCATATACTGGTCACGTGACTGATCATGCACAGATCACGTAAATGATCATGCACTGTTCACGTGACTGATCATGCACTGATCACGTGACTGATCATGCACTGATCACGTGGCTATCATGCACTGCTCACGTGGCTGATCATGCACGATCACGTAGCAACCATGTACTGGTCACGTGACTGATCATGCACTGATCACGTAATTGATCATGCACTGATCACGTGGCTCATCATGCACTGATCACGTGGCTGATCACACATGTATCACGTGACTGATCATGCACTGATCACGTGGCTCTCATGCACTGATCACGTGGCTATCATGCACTGATCACGTGGATATCATGCACTGATCACGTGGCTGATCATGCACTATCACGTGACTGATCATGCACTGATCACGTGGCTATCATGCACTGATCACGTGGCTATCATGCACTGATCACGTGGCTGATCATGCAATGATCACGTAGCTATCATGCACTGATCACGTGACTGATCATGCACTGATCACGTAATTGATGCACTGATCACGTGACTGATCATGCACTGATCACGTGGCTGATCATGCACTGATCACGTGACTGATCATGCACTGATCACGTGGCTATCATGCACTGCTCACGTGGCTGATCATGCACTGATCACGTAGCTACCATGCACTGATCACGTGACTGATCATGCACTGATCACGTGGCTGATCATGCACTGATCACGTGGCTGATCATGCACTGATCACGTGACTGATCATGCACTGATCACGTGACTGATCATGCACTGATCACGTGGCTATCATGCACTGATCACGTGGCTGATCATGCACTGATCACGTGACTGATCATGCACTGATCACATGACTGATCATGCACTGATCACGTGACTGATCATGCACTGATCACGTGGCTATCATGCACTATCACGTGGCTGATCATGCACTGATCACGTAGCTACCATGTACTGGTCACGTGACTGATCATGCACTGATCAGTGACTGATCATGCACTGATCACGTGGCTATCATGCACTGATCACGTGGCTGATCATGCACTGATCACGTGACTGATCATGCACTGATCACGTGACTGATCATGCACTGATCACGTGGCTATCATGCACTGATCACGTGGCTGATCATGCACTGATCACGTGGCTGATCATGCACTGATCACGTGACTGATCATGCACTGATCACGTGACTGATCATGCACTGATCACGTGGCTATCATGCACTATCACGTGGCTGATCATGCAATGATCATGTAGCTACCATGTACTGATCACGTGACTGATCATGCACTGATCACGTGACTGATCATGCACTGATCACGTCTATATCATGCACTGATCACATGACTGCCCATGCACTGATCACGTGGATGATCATACACTAATCATGTGACAGATCATGCACTGATCACGTGGCTGATCATGCACTGATACCGTGACTGAGCATGGACTGATCACATGACTATCATGTAGTGATCACGTGACTTAATGGCGCTGATCATGTGACTGATCATGCACTGATCATGTTTGCTATCATACACTGATCATGTGCCTCTGGAGGCAATAAACAAAGAGCTGAGTAGGCACGAATCAAACAGTCAGCAGGCAATAATCATGGAACTCAGGTGTGAGGAATCATGCTGCTCAGCTGGCAATAATCAAGCAGCTGAGCAGGCAGGAATTACGCAGCACAGCTGGCAATTGTCAAGCAGATGACAGGCAGGAATCGTGCAGCTCAGCTGGCAATTGTCAAGCAGATGAGCAGACAGTAATCACGCAGCTCAGCAGGCCCAGATCACGTGACTGAGCATGCACTGTTCACGTGGCTGATCATACACTGATCACGTGACTGATCATGCACTGATCACGTGGCTATCATGCACTGATCACGTGGCTGATCATACACTGTTCACGTGTCTGACCATGCACTGATCACGTGGCTGATCATACACTGCTCACGTAACTGATCATGCACTGATCACGTGGCTGATCATGCACTGATCACGTGGCTGATCATGCACTGATCACGTGGCTGATCATGCACTGATCACGTGGCTGATCATGCACTGATCACGTGACTGATCATGCACTGATCACGTCTATATCATGCACTGATCACGTGACTGATCATGCACTGATCACGGATGATCATGCACTGATCATGTGACTGATCATGCACTGATCACGTGGCTATCATGCACTGATCACGTGGCTGATCATGCAATGATCACGTAGCTACCATGTACTGGTCACGTGACTGATCATGCACTGATCACGTAATTGATCATGCACTGATCACGTGGCTGATCATGCACTGATCACGTGACTGATCATGCACTGATCACGTGACTGATCATGCACTGATCACGTGGCTATCATGCACTGCTCACGTGGCTGATCATGCACTGATCACGTAGCTACCATGTACTGGTCACGTGACTGATCATGCACTGATCACGTGACTGATCATGCACTGATCACGTGGCTGATCATGCACTGATCACGTGGCTGATCACTGATCATGCACTGATCACGTGACTGATCATGCACTGATCACGTGACTGATCATGCACTGATCACGTGGCTGATCATGCACTGATCACGTGACTGATCATGCACTGATCACGTGGCTATCATGCACTGATCACGTGGCTGATCATGCACTGATCACGTGGCTGATCACTGATCATGCACTGATCACGTGACTGATCATGCACTGATCACGTGGCTGATCATGCACTGATACCGTGACTGAGCATGGACTGATCACATGACTATCATGTAGTGATCACGTGACTTAATGGCGCTGATCATGTGACTGATCATGCACTGATCATGTTTGCTATCATACACTGATCATGTGCCTCTGGAGGCAATAAACAAAGAGCTGAGTAGGCACGAATCAAACAGTCAGCAGGCAATAATCATGGAACTCAGCTGTGAGGAATCATGCTGCTCAGCTGGCAATAATCAAGCAGCTGAGCAGGCAGGAATTACGCAGCACAGCTGGCAATTGTCAAGCAGATGACAGGCAGGAATCGTGCAGCTCAGCTGGCAATTGTCAAGCAGATGAGCAGACAGTAATCACGCAGCTCAGCAGGCCCTGATCACGTGACTGAGCATGCACTGTTCACGTGGCTGATCATACACTGATCACGTGATGATCATGCACTGATCACTTGGATATCATGCACTGATCACGTGGCTGATCATACACTGTTCACGTGTCTGACCATGCACTGATCACGTGGCTGATCATACACTGCTCACGTAACTGATCATGCACTGATCACGTGGCTATCATGCACTGATCACGTGGCTGAACATGCACTGTTCACGTGGCTGATCACACACCTGTCACGTGACATATCATGCACTGATCACGTGGCACTCATGCACTGATCACGTGGCTGATCATACTCTGCTCACGTAACTCATCATGCACACATCACGTGGCTATCATGCACTGCTCACGTGGCTCGTCATGGAATGATCACATAGCTACCATATACTGGTCACGTGACTGATCATGCACAGATCACGTAAATGATCATGCACTGTTCACGTGACTGATCATGTACTGATCACGTGACTGATCATGCACTGATCACGTGGCTATCATGCTCTGCTCACGTGGCTGATCATGCAACGATCACGTAGCAACCATGTACTGGTCACGTGACTGATCATGCACTGATCACGTAATTGATCCTGCACTGATCACGTGGCTCATCATGCACTGATCACGTGGCTGATCACACATGTATCACGTGACTGATCATGCACTGATCACGTGGCTCTCATGCACTGATCACGTGGCTATCATGCACTGATCACGTGGATATCATGCACTGATCACGTGGCTGATCACACACGTATCACATGACTGATCATGCACTGATCACGTGGCTATCATGCACTGATCACGTGGCTATCATGCACTGATCACGTGGCTGATCATGCAATGATCACGTAGCTACCATGTACTGGTCACGTGACTGATCATGCACTGATCACGTAATTGATCATGCACTGATCACGTGGCTGATCATGCACTGATCACGTGGCTGATCATGCACTGATCACGTGACTGATCATGCACTGATCACGTGACTGATCATGCACTGATCACGTGGCTATCATGCACTGATCACGTGGCTGATCATGCACTGATCACGTGCCTGATCATGCACTGATCACATGACTGATCATGCACTGATCACGTGACTGATCATGCACTGATCACGTGGCTATCATGCACTGATCACGTGGCTGATCATGCACTGATCACGTAGCTACCATGTACTGTCACGTGACTGATCATGCACTGATCACGTGACTGATCATGCACTGATCACGTGGCTATCATGCACTGATCACGTGGCTGATCATGCACTGATCACGTGCCTGATCATGCACTGATCACGTGACTGATCATGCACTGATCACGTGGCTATCATGCACTGATCACGTGGCTGATCATGCACTGATCACGTGGCTGATCATGCACTGATACGTGACTGATCATGCACTGATCACGTGACTATCATGCACTGATCACGTGGCTATCATGCACTATCACGTGGCTGATCATGCAATGATCATGTAGCTACCATGTACTGGTCACGTGACTGATCATGCACTGATCACGTGACTGATCATGCACTGATCACGTCTATATCATGCACTGATCACATGACTGATCATGCACTGATCACGTGGATGATCATACACTGATCATGTGACTGATCATGCACTGATCACGTGGCTGATCATGCACTGATCACGTGACTGAGCATGGACTGATCACATGACTATCATGTAGTGATCACGTGACTTAATGGCGCTGATCATGTGACTGATCATGCACTGATCATGTTTGCTATCATACACTGATCATGTGCCTCTGGAGGCAATAAACAAAGAGCTGAGTAGGCACGAATCAAACAGTCAGCAGGCAATAATCATGGAACTCAGGTGTGAGGAATCATGCTGCTCAGCTGGCAATAATCAAGCAGCTGAGCAGGCAGGAATTCAGCACAGCTGGCAATTGTCAAGCAGATGAGCAGACAGTAATCACGCAGTCAGCAGGCCCTGATCACGTGACTGAGCATGCACTGTTCACGTGGCTGATCATACACTGATCACGTGATGATCATGCACTGATCACGTGGATATCATGCACTGATCACGTGGCTGATCATACACTGTTCACGTGTCTGACCATGCACTGATCACGTGGCTGATCATACACTGCTCACGTAACTGATCATGCACTGATCACGTGGCTATCATGCACTGATCACGTGGCTGATCATGCACTGATCACGTGGCTGATCACACACTGTCACGTGACTATCATGCACTGATCACGTGGCACTCATGCACTGATCACGTGGCTGATCATACACTGATCACGTAACTGATCATGCACTGATCACGTGGCTATCATGCACTGCTCACGTGGCTGTCATGCAATGATCACGTAGCTACCATATACTGGTCACGTGACTGATCATGCACTGATCACGTAAATGATCATGCACTGATCACGTGACTGATCATGCACTGATCACGTGACTGATCATGCACTGATCACGTGGCTATCATGCACTGCTCACGTGGCTGATCATGCACTGATCACGTAGCAACCATGTACTGGTCACGTGACTGATCATGCACTGATCACGTAACTGATCATGCACTGATCACGTGGCTGATCATGCACTGATCACGTGGCTGATCATGCACTGATCACGTGGCTATCATGCACTGATCACGTGGCTATCATGCACTGATCACGTGGCTGATCATGCACTGATCACGTGACTGATCATGCACTGATCACGTGGCTGATCATGCACTGATCACGTGGCTGATCATGCACTGATCACACAGCTACCATGTACTGATCACGTGACTGATCATGCACTGATCACATGACTGATCATGCACTGATCACGTGGCTTATCATGCACTGATCATGTGACTGATCATGCACTGATCATGTTTGGTGTCATACACTGATCATGTGCCTCTGGAGGCAATGAACAAAGAGCTGAGTAGGCACGAATCAGTCAGCAGGCTATAATCATGGAACTCAGCTGTGAGAAATCATGCTGCTCAGCTGGCAATAATCAAGCAGCTGAGCAGGCAGGAATTACGCAGCACAGCTGGCAATTGTCAAGGATATGACAGGCAGGAATCATGCAGCTCAGCTGGCAATTGTCAAGCAGATGAGCAGACAGTAATCACGCAGCTCAGCAGGCCCTGATCACGTGACTGAGCATGCACTGTTCACGTGGCTGATCACACACTGATCACGTGACTGATCATGCACTGATCACGTGACTGATCATGCACTGATCACGTGGCTGATCATGCACTGATCACGTGGCTGATCATACACTGATCACGGACTGATCATGCACTGATCACGGGCTATCATGCACTGACACATGACTGACATGCACTGATCACGTGGCTGATCATGCACTGATCACGTGACTGATCATGCACTGATCACGTGACTGATCATCACTGATCACGTGGCTGATCATGCACTGATCACGTGGCTATCATGCACTGCTCACGTGGCTGATCATGCAATGATCACGAAGCTACCATACTGGTCACGTGACTGATCATGCACTGATCACGTAATTGATCATGCACTGATCACGTGGCTGATCATGCACTGATCACGTGACTGATCATGCACTGATCACGTGACTGATCATGCACTGATCACGTGACTGATCATGCACTGATCACGTGGCTATCATGCACTGATCACGTGGCTGGACATGCACTGATCACGTGGCTGATCATGCACTGATCACGTGGCTATCATGCACTGTCACGTGACTGATCATGCACTGATCACGTGACTGATCATGCACTGATCACGTGGCTATCATGCACTGATCACGTGGCTGATCATGCACTGATCACGTGGCTACCATGTACTGATCACGTGGCTGATCATGCACTGATCACGTGACTGATCATGCACTGATCACGTGGCTGATCATGCACTGATCACGTGACTGATCATGCACTGATCACGTGGCTATCATGCACTACTCACGTGGCTGATCATGCAATGATCATGTAGCTACCATGTACAGGTCACGTGAATGATCATACACCCATCAGGTGACTGATCATGCACTGATCACGTAGCTATCATGCACTGATCACGTGACTGATCATGCACTGATCACGTCTATATCATGCACTGATCACATGACTGCCCATGCACTGATCACGTGGATGATCATACACTGATCATGTGACTGATCATGCACTGATCACGTGGCTGATCATGCACTGATACCGTGACTGAGCATGGACTGATCACATGACTATCATGTAGTGATCACGTGACTTAATGGCGCTGATCATGTGACTGATCATGCGCTGATCATGTTTGCTATCATACACTGATCATGTGCCTCTGGAGGCAATAAACAAAGAGCTGAGTAGGCACGAATCAAACAGTCAGCAGGCAATAATCATGGAACTCAGGTGTGAGGAATCATGCTGCTCAGCTGGCAATAATCAAGCAGCTGAGCAGGCAGGAATTACGCAGCACAGCTGGCAATTGTCAAGCAGATGACAGGCAGGAATCGTGCAGCTCAGCTGGCAATTGTCAAGCAGATGAGCAGACAGTAATCACGCAGCTCAGCAGGCCCAGATCAGGTGACTGAGCATTCACTGTTCACGTGGCTGATCATACACTGATCACGTGACTGATCATGCACTGATCACGTGGCTATCATGCACTGATCACGTGGCTGATCATACACTGTTCACGTGTTTGACCATGCACTGATCACGTGGCTGATCATACACTGCTCACGTAACTGATCATGCACTGATCACGTGGCTGATCATGCACTGATCAGTGGCTGATCATGCACTGATCACGTGGCTGATCATGCACTGATCACGTGACTGATCATGCACTGATCATCTGGCTATCATGCACTCATCAACTGGCTATCATGCACTGATCACGTGGTTGATCATGCACTGATCACGTGACTGATCATGCACTGATCACGTCTATATCATGCACTGATCATGACTGATCATGCACTGATCACGCGGATGATCATACACTGATCATGCGACGATCATGCACTGATCACGTGGCTATCATGCACTGCTCACGTGGCTGATCATGCAATGATCACGTGCTACCATGTACTGGTCACGTGACTGATCATGCACTGATCACGTAATTGATCATGCACTGATCACGTGACTGATCATGCACTGATCACGTGAGTGATCATGCACTGATCACGTGACTGATCATGCACTGATCACGTGGCTATCATGCACGGCTCATGTGGCTGATCATGCAATGATCACGTAGCTACCATGTACTGGTCACGTGACTGATCATGCACTGATCACGTGACTGATCATGCACTGATCACGTGGCTGATCATGCACTGATCACGTGGCTGATCATGCACTGATCACGTGACTGATCATGCACTGATCACGTGACTGATCATGCACTGATCACGTGACTGATCATGCACTGATCACGTGCCTGATCATGCACTGATCACGTGACTGATCATGCACTGATCACATAGCTATCATGCACTGATCACGTGGCTGATCATGCACTGATACCGTGACTGAGCATGGACTGATCACATGACTATCATGCAGTGATCACGTGACTTAATGGCACTGATCATGTGACTGATCATGCACTGATAATGTTTGCTATCATACACTGATCATGTGCCTCTGGAGGCAATAAACAAAGAGCTGAGTAGGCACGAATTATACAGTCAGCAGGCAATAATCATGGAACTCAGCTGTGAGGAATCATGCTGCTCAGCTGGCAATAATCAAGCAGCTGAGCAGGCAGGAATTCGCAGCACAGCTGGCAATTGTCAAGCAGATGACAGGCAGGAATCGTGCAGCTCAGCTGGCAATTGTCAAGCAGATGAGCAGACAGTAATCACGCAGCTCAGCAGGCCCTGATCACGTGACTGAGCATGCACTGTTCACGTGGCTGATCATACACTGATCACGTGATGATCATGCACTGATCACTGGCTATCATGCACTGATCACTGCTCATGCACTGATCACGTGGCTGATCATGCACTGATCACGTGACTGATCATGCACTGATCACGTCTATATCATGCACTGATCATGACTGATCATGCACTGATCACGTGGCTGATCATCACTGATCATGCACTGATCATGCACTGATCACGTGGCTATCATGCACTGATCACGTGGCTGATCATGCACTGATCACGTAGCTATCATGCACTGATCACGTGACTGATCATGCACTGATCACGTGGCTGATCATGCACTGATCACGTGACTGATCATGCACTGATCACGTGACTGATCATGCACTGATCACGTGACTGATCATGCACTGATCACGTGGCTATCATGCACTACTCACGTGGCTGATCATGCAATGATCATGTAGCTACCATGTACTGGTCACGTGACTGATCATGCACCCATCAGGTGACTGATCATGCACTGATCACGTGGCTATCATGCACTGATCACGTGGCTGATCATGCACTGATCACGTGCCTGGTCATGCACTGATCACGTGACTGATCATGCACTGATCACGTAGCTATCATGCACTGATCACGTGGCTGATCATGCACTGATCACGTGGCTGATCATGCACTGATACCGTGACTGAGCATGGACTGATCACATGACTATCATGTAGTGATCACGTGACTTAATGGCGCTGATCATGTGACTGATCATGCGCTGATCATGTTTGCTATCATACACTGATCATGTGCCTCTGGAGGCAATAAACAAAGAGCTGAGTAGGCACGAATCAAACAGTCAGCAGGCAATAATCATGGAACTCAGCTGTGAGGAATCATGCTGCTCAGCTGGCAATAATCAAGCAGCTGAGCAGGCAGGAATTACGCAGCACAGCTGGCAATTGTCAAGCAGATGACAGGCAGGAATCGTGCAGCTCAGCTGGCAATTGTCAAGCAGATGAGCAGACAGTAATCACGCAGCTCAGCAGGCCCTGATCACGTGACTGAGCATGCACTGTTCACGTGGCTGATCATACACTGATCACGTGATGATCATGCACTGATCACTTGGATATCATGCACTGATCACGTGGCTGATCATACACTGTTCACGTGTCTGACCATGCACTGATCACGTGGCTGATCATACAGTGCTCAGGTAACTGATCATGCACTGATCACGTGGCTATCATGCACTGATCACGTGGCTGAACATGCACTGTTCACGTGGCTGATCACACACCTGTCACGTGACATATCATGCACTGATCACGTGGCACTCATGCACTGATCACGTGGCTGATCATACTCTGCTCACGTAACTCATCATGCACACATCACGTGGCTATCATGCACTGCTCACGTGGCTCGTCATGGAATGATCACGTAGCTACCATATACTGGTCACGTGACTGATCATGCACAGATCACGTAAATGATCATGCACTGTTCACGTGACTGATCATGTACTGATCACGTGACTGATCATGCACTGATCACGTGGCTATCATGCACTGCTCACGTGGCTGATCATGCAATGATCACGTAGCAACCATGTACTGGTCACGTGACTGATCATGCACTGATCACGTAATTGATCATGCACTGATCACGTGGCTCATCATGCACTGATCACGTGGCTGATCACACATGTATCACGTGACTGATCATGCACTGATCACGTGGCTATCATGCACTGATCACGTGGCTATCATGCACTGATCACGTGGATATCATGCCCTGATCACGTGGCTGATCACACACGTATCACATGACTGATCATGCACTGATCACGTGGCTATCATGCACTGATCACGTGGCTATCATGCACTGATCACGCATGATCATGCAATGATCACGTAGCTACCATGTACTGGTCACGTGACTGATCATGCACTGATCACGTAATTGATCATGCACTGATCACGTGGCTGATCATGCACTGATCACGTGGCTGATCATGCACTGATCACGTGACTGATCATGCACTGATCACGTGGCTATCATGCACTGATCACGTGGCTGATCATGCACTGATCACGTCTACTATATACTGGTCACGTGACTGATCATGCACTGATCACGTGATTGATCATGCACTGATCACGTGGCTGATCATGCACTGATCACGTGGCTGATCATGCACTGATCACGTGACTGATCATGCACTGATCACGTGACTGATCATGCACTGATCACGTGGCTATCATGCACTGATCACGTGGCTGATCATGCACTGATCACGTGACTGATCATGCACTGATCACATGACTGATCATGCACTGATCACGTGACTGATCATGCACTGATCACGTGGCTATCATGCACTGATCACGTGGCTGATCATGCACTGATCACGTAGCTACCATGCACTGTCAGTGACTGATCATGCACTGATCACGTGACTGATCATGCACTGATCACGTGGCTATCATGCACTGATCACGTGGCTGATCATGCACTGATCACGTGACTGATCATGCACTGATCACGTGACTGATCATGCACTGATCACATAGCTATCATGCACTGATCACGTGGCTGATCATGCACTGATCACGTGACTGATCATGCACTGATCACGTGGCTATCATGCACTATCACGTGGCTGATCATGCAATGATCATGTAGCTACCATGTACTGGTCACGTGACTGATCATACACCCATCAGGTGACTGATCATGCACTGATCACGTGGCTATCATGCACTGATCACGTGGCTGATCATGCACTGATCACGTGCCTGATCATGCACTGATCACGTGACTGATCATGCACTGATCACGTGGCTATCATGCACTGATCACGTGGCTGATCATGCACTGATCACGTGGCTGATCATGCACTGATACGTGACTGAGCATGGACTGATCACATGACTATCATGCAGTGATCACGTGACTTAATGGCACTGATCATGTGACTGATCATGCACTGATCATGTTTGCTATCATACACTGATCATGTGCCTCTGGAGGCAATAAACAAAGAGCTGAGTAGGCACAAATCAAACAGTCAGCAGGCAATAATCATGGAACTCAGGTGTGAGAATCATGCTGCTCAGCTGGCAATAATCAAGCAGCTGAGCAGGCAGGAATTACGCAGCACAGCTGATAATTGTCAAGCAGATGACAGGCAGGAATCGTGCAGCTCAGCTGGCAATTGTCAAGCAGATGAGCAGACAGTAATCACGCAGCTCAGCAGGCCCTGATCACGTGACTGATCATGCACTGATCACGTGGCTGATCATGCACTGATCACGTGACTGATCATGCACTGATCACGTGGCTGATCATGCACTGATCACGTGGCTATCATGCACTGATCACGTGGCTGATCATGCACTGATCACGTGACTGATCATGCACTGATCACGTGGCTGATCATGCACTGATCACTGGCTGATCATGCACTGATCACGTGGCTGATCATGCACTCACGTGACTGATCATGCACTGATCACGTCTATATCATGCACTGATCACGTGACTGATCATGCACTGATCACGTGGCTGATCATGCACTGATCACGACTGATCATGCACTGATCACGTGGCTATCATGCACTGCTCATGTGACTGATCATGCACTGATCACGTGGCTATCATGCACTGTCACGTGACTGATCATGCACTGATCACGTAATTGATCATGCACTGATCACGTGACTGATCATGCACTGATCACGTGACTGATCATGCACTGATCACGTGGCTATCATGCACTACTCACGTGGCTGATCATGCAATGATCATGTAGCTACCATGTACGGTCACGTGACTGATCATACACCCATCAGGTGACTGATCATGCACTGATCACGTGGCTATCATGCACTGATCACGTGACTGATCATGCACTGATCACGTGCCTGATCATGCACTGATCACGTGACTGATCATGCACTGATCACGTAGCTATCATGCACTGATCACGTGGCTGATCATGCACTGATCACGTGGCTGATCATGCACTGATACCGTGACTGAGCATGGACTGATCACATGACTATCATGTAGTGATCACGTGACTTAATGGCGCTGATCATGTGACTGATCATGCGCTGATCATGTTTGCTATCATACACTGATCATGTGCCTCTGGAGGCAATAAACAAAGAGCTGAGTAGGCACGAATCAAACAGTCAGCAGGCAATAATCATGGAACTCAGGTGTGAGGAATCATGCTGCTCAGCTGGCAATAATCAAGCAGCTGAGCAGGCAGGAATTACGCAGCACAGCTGGCAATTGTCAAGCAGATGACAGGCAGGAATCGTGCAGCTCAGCTGGCAATTGTCAAGCAGATGAGCAGACAGTAATCACGCAGCTCAGCAGGCCCAGATCACGTGACTGAGCATGCACTGTTCACGTGGCTGATCATACACTGATCACGTAACTGATCATGCACTGATCACGTGGCTATCATGCACTGATCACGTGGCTGATCATACACTGTTCACGTGTCTGACCATGCACTGATCACGTGGCTGATCATACACTGCTCACGTAACTGATCATGCACTGATCACGTGGCTGATCATGCACTGATCACGTGGCTGATCATGCACTGTTCACGTGGCTGATCATACTGATCACGTGACTGATCATGCACTGATCACTGGCTATCATGCACTGATCACTGGCTGATCATGCACTGATCACGTGGCTGATCATGCACTGATCACGTGACTGATCATGCACTGATCACGTCTATATCATGCACTGATCACGTGACTGATCATGCACTGATCACGTGATGATCATGCACTGATCACGTGACTGATCATGCACTGATCACGTGGCTATCATGCACTGATCACGTGGCTGATCATGCACTGATCACGTGGCTATCATACTGGTCACGTGACTGATCATGCACTGATCACGTGGCTGATCATGCACTGATCACGTGACTGATCATGCACTGATCACGTGGCTGATCATGCACTGATCACGTGACTGATCATGCACTGATCACGTGGCTATCATGCACTGATCACGTGGCTGATCATGCACTGATCACGTAGCTACCATGCACTGATCACGTGACTGATCATGCACTGATCACGTGACTGATCATGCACTGATCACGTGGCTATCATGCACTGATCACGTGGCTGATCATGCACTGATCACGTGGCTGATCATGCACTGATCACGTGGCTGATCATGCACTGATCACGTGGCTATCATGCACTGATCACGTGACTGATCATGCACTGATCACGTGACTGATCATGCACTGATCACGTGGCTATCATGCACTATCACGTGGCTGATCATGCAATGATCATGTAGCTACCATGTACTGGTCACGTGACTGATCATACACCCATCAGGTGACTGATCATGCACTGATCACGTGGCTATCATGCACTGATCACGTGGCTGATCATGCACTGATCACGTGCCTGATCATGCACTGATCACGTGACTGATCATGCACTGATCACGTGGCTGATCATGCACTGATCACGTGGCTGATCATGCACTGATCACGTGGCTGATCATGCACTGATACCGTGACTGAGCATGGACTGATCACATGACTATCATGTAGTGATCACGTGACTTAATGGCGCTGATCATGTGACTGATCATGCACTGATCATGTTTGCTATCATACACTGATCATGTGCCTCTGGAGGCAATAAACAAAGAGCTGAGTAGGCACAAATCAAACAGTCAGCAGGCAATAATCATGGAACTCAGGTGTGAGGAATCATGCTGCTCAGCTGGCAATAATCAAGCAGCTGAGCAGGCAGGAATTACGCAGCACAGCTGACAATTGTCAAGCAGATGACAGGCAGGAATCGTGCAGCTCAGCTGGCAATTGTCAAGCAGATGAGCAGACAGTAATCACGCAGCTCAGCAGGCCCAGAACACGTGACTGAGCATGCACTGTTCACGTGGCTGATCATACACTGATCACGTGACTGATCATGCACTGATCACGTGGCTATCATGCACTGATCACGTGGCTGATCATGCACGTAACTGATCATGCACTGATCACGTATCATGCACTGATCACGTGGCTGATCATGCACTGATCACGTGGCTGATCATGCACTGATCACGTGGCTGATCATGCACTGATCACGTAACTGATCATGCACTGATCACGTGGCTGATCATGCACTGATCACGTGGCTATCATGCACTGATCACGTGGCTGATCATGCACTGATCACGTGACTGATCATGCACTGATCACGTGGCTATCATGCACTGATCACGTGGCTATCATGCACTGATCACGTGGCTGATCATGCACTGATCGTGACTGATCATGCACTGATCACGTGATATCATGCACTGATCACATGACTGATCATGCACTGATCACGGATGATCATGCACTGATCATCGACAGATCATGCACTGATCACGTGGCTATCATGCACTGATCACGTGGCTGATCATGCACTGATCACGTGCTACCATGTACTGGTCACGTGACTGATCATGCACTGATCACGTGGCTGATCATGCACTGATCACGTGACTGATCATGCACTGATCACGTGACTGATCATGCACTGATCACGTGGCTATCATGCACTGATCACGTGGCTGATCATGCACTGATCACGTAGCTATCATGCACTGATCACGTGACTGATCATGCACTGATCACGTGACTGATCATGCACTGATCACGTGGCTGATCATGCACTGATCACGTGGCTGATCATGCACTGATACCGTGACTGAGCATGGACTGATCACATGACTATCATGTAGTGATCACGTGACTTAATGGCGCTGATCATGTGACTGATCATGCACTGATCATGTTTGCTATCATACACTGATCATGTGCCTCTGGAGGCAATAAACAAAGAGCTGAGTAGGCACAAATCAAACAGTCAGCAGGCAATAATCATGGAACTCAGGTGTGAGGAATCATGCTGCTCAGCTGGCAATAATCAAGCAGCTGAGCAGGCAGGAATTACGCAGCACAGCTGACAATTGTCAAGCAGATGACAGGCAGGAATCGTGCAGCTCAGCTGGCAATTGTCAAGCAGATGAGCAGACAGTAATCACGCAGCTCAGCAGGCCCAGAACACGTGACTGAGCATGCACTGTTCACGTGGCTGATCATACGCTGCTCACGTGACTGATCATGCACTGATCACGTGGCTATCATGCACTGATCACGTGGCTGATCATACACTGATCACGTGACTGATCATGCACTGATCACGTGGCTATCATGCACTGATCACGTGGCTGATCATGCACTGATCACGTGGCTGATCATGCACTGATCACGTGGCTGATCATGCACTGATCACGTAACTGATCATGCACTGATCACGTGGCTGATCATGCACTGATCACGTGGCTATCATGCACTGATCACGTGGCTGATCATACACTGATCACGTGACTGATCATGCACTGATCACGTGGCTATCATGCACTGATCACGTGGCTGATCATGCACTGATCACGTGGCTGATCATGCACTGATCACGTGACTGATCATGCACTGATCACGTCTATATCATGCACTGATCACGTGACTGATCATGCACTGATCACGTGGATGATCATGCACTGATCACGTGACTGATCATGCACTGATCACGTGGCTATCATGCACTGATCACGTGGCTGATCATGCACTGATCACGTGGCTATCATGCACTGATCACGTGGCTGATCATGCACTGATCACGTGGCTGATCATGCACTGATCACGTGACTGATCATGCACTGATCACGTGACTGATCATGCACTGATCACGTGACTGATCATGCACTGATCACGTGGCTATCATGCACTGATCACGTGGCTGATCATGCAATGATCACGTAGCTACCATGTACTGGTCACGTGACTGATCATGCACTGATCACGTAACTGATCATGCACTGATCACGTGGCTATCATGCACTGATCACGTGGCTGATCATGCACTGATCACGTGCCTGATCATGCACTGATCACGTGACTGATCATGCACTGATCACGTAGCTATCATGCACTGATCACGTGGCTGATCATGCACTGATCACGTGGCTGATCATGCACTGATACCGTGACTGAGCATGGACTGATCACATGACTATCATGTAGTGATCACGTGACTTAATGGCGCTGATCATGTGACTGATCATGCACTGATAATGTTTGCTATCATATACTGATCATGTGCCTCTGGAGGCAATAAACAAAGAGCTGAGTAGGCACGAATCAAACAGTCAGCAGGCAATAATCATGGAACTCAGCTGTGAGGAATCATGCTGCTCAGCTGGCAATAATCAAGCAGCTGAGCAGGCAGGAATTACGCAGCACAGCTGGCAATTGTCAAGCAGATGACAGGCAGGAATCGTGCAGCTCAGCTGGCAATTGTCAAGCAGATGAGCAGACAGTAATCACGCAGCTCAGCAGGCCCTGATCACGTGACTGAGCAGGCACTGTTCACGTGGCTGATCATACACTGATCACGTGATGATCATGCACTGATCACTTGGATATCATGCACTGATCACGTGGCTGATCATACACTGTTCACGTGTCTGACCATGCACTGATCACGTGGCTGATCATACACTGCTCACGTAACTGATCATGCACTGATCACGTGGCTATCATGCACTGATCACGTGGCTGAACATGCACTGTTCACGTGGCTGATCACACACCTTTCACGTGACATATCATGCACTGATCACGTGGCACTCATGCACTGATCACGTGGCTGATCATACTCTGCTCACGTAACTCATCATGCACACATCACGTGGCTATCATGCACTGCTCACGTGGCTCGTCATGGAATGATCACGTAGCTACCATATACTGGTCAAGTGACTGATCATGCACAGATCACGTAAATGATCATGCACTGTTCACGTGACTGATCATGTACTGATCACGTGACTGATCATGCACTGATCACGTGGCTATCATGCTCTGCTCACGTGGCTGATCATGCAAAGATCACGTAGCAACCATGTACTGGTCACGTGACTGATCATGCACTGATCACGTAATTGATCCTGCACTGATCACGTGGCTCATCATGCACTGATCACGTGGCTGATCACACATGTATCACGTGACTGATCATGCACTGATCACGTGGCTCTCATGCACTGATCACGTGGCTATCATGCACTGATCACGTGGATATCAAGCCCTGATCACGTGGCTGATCACACACGTATCACATGACTGATCATGCACTGATCACGTGGCTATCATGCACTGATCACGTGACTATCATGCACTGATCACGTGGCTGATCATGCAATGATCACGTAGCTACCATGACTGATCACGTGACTGATCATGCACTGATCACGTGGCTGATCATGCACTGATCACGTGGCTGATCATGCACTGATCACGTGGCTGATCATGCACTGATCACGTGACTGATCATGCACTGATCACGTGGCTGATCATGCACTGATCACGTGGCTGATCATGCACTGATCACGTGGCTATCATGCACTGATCACGTGACTGATCATGCACTGATCACGTGATTGATCATGCACTGATCACGTGGCTGATCATGCACTGATCACGTGGCTGATCATGCACTGATCACGTGACTGATCATGCACTGATCACGTGACTGATCATGCACTGATCACGTGGCTATCATGCACTGATCACGTGGCTGATCATGCACTGATCACGTGCCTGGTCATGCACATCACATGACTGATCATGCACTGATCACGTGACTGATCATGCACTGATCACGTGGCTATCATGCACTGATCACGTGGCTGATCATGCAATGATCATGTAGCTACCATGTACGGTCACGTGACTGATCATACACCCATCAGGTGACTGATCATGCACTGATCACGTGGCTATCATGCACTGATCACGTGGCTGATCATGCACTGATCACGTGCCTGGTCATGCACTGATCACGTGACTGATCATGAACTGATCACATAGCTGATCATGAACTGATCACCTGGCTGATCATGCACTGATCACGTGGCTGATCATGCACTGATACCGTGACTGAGCATGGACTGATCACATGACTATCATGTAGTGATCACGTGACTTAATGGCGCTGATCATGTGACTGATCATGCGCTGATCATGTTTGCTATCATACACTGATCATGTGCCTCTGGAGGCAATAAACAAAGAGCTGAGTAGTCATGAATCAAACAGTCAGCAGGCAATAATCATGGAACTCAGCTGTGAGGAATCATGCTGCTCAGCTGGCAATAATCAAGCAGCTGAGCAGGCAGGAATTCGCAGCACAGCTGGCAATTGTCAAGCAGATGACAGGCAGGAATCGTGCAGCTCAGCTGGCAATTGTCAAGCAGATGAGCAGACAGTAATCACGCAGCTCAGCAGGCCCAGATCACGTGACTGAGCATGCACTGTTCACGTGGCTGATCATACACTGATCACGTAACTGATCATGCACTGATCACGTGGCTATCATGCACTGATCACGTGGCTGATCATACACTGTTCACGTGTCTGACCATGCACTGATCACGTGGCTGATCATGCACTGCTCACGTAACTGATCATGCACTGATCACGTGGCTGATCATGCACTGATCACGTGGCTGATCATGCACTGATCACGTGGCTGATCATGCACTGATCACGTGACTGATCATGCACTGATCACGTGGCTATCTGCACTCATCACTGGCTATCATGCACTGATCACGTGGCTGATCGTACACTGATCACGACTGATCATGCACTGATCACGTCTATATCATGCACTGATCACGTGACTGATCATGCACTGATCACGCGGATGATCATGCACTGATCATGTGACTGATCATGCACTGATCACGTGGCTATCATGCACTGATCACGTGGCTGATCATGCAATGATCACGTAGCTACCATGTACTGATCACGTGACTGATCATGCACTGATCACGTAATTGATCATGCACTGATCACGTGACTGATCATGCACTGATCACGTGACTGATCATGCACTGATCACGTGACTGATCATGCACTGATCACGTGGCTATCATGCACTGATCACGTGGCTGATCATGCACTGATCACGTGGCTTCATGCACTGATCACGTGACTGATCATGCACTGATCACGTGGCTGATCATGCACTGATCACGTGGCTGATCATGCACTGATCACGTGACTGATCATGCACTGATCACGTGACTGATCATGCACTGATCACGTGGCTATCATGCACTACTCACGTGGCTGATCATGCAATGATCATGTAGCTACCATGTACTGGTCACGTGACTGATCATACACTGATCAGGTGACTGATCATGCACTGATCACGTGGCTATCATGCACTGATCACGTGGCTGATCATGCACTGATCACGTGCCTGATCATGCACTGATCACGTGACTGATCATGCACTGATCACGTAGCTATCATGCACTGATCACGTGGCTGATCATGCACTGATCACGTGGCTGATCATGCACTGATACCGTGACTGAGCATGGACTGATCACATGACTATCATGTAGTGATCACGTGACTTAATGGCGCTGATCATGTGACTGATCATGCGCTGATCATGTTTGCTATCATACACTGATCATGTGCCTCTGGAGGCAATAAACAAAGAGCTGAGTAGGCACGAATCAAACAGTCAGCAGGCAATAATCATGGAACTCAGGTGTGAGGAATCATGCTGCTCAGCTGGCAATAATCAAGCAGCTGAGCAGGCAGGAATTACGCAGCCAGCTGGCAATTGTCAAGCAGATGAGCAGACAGTAATCACGCAGCTCAGCAGGCCCTGATCACGTGACTGAGCAGGCACTGTTCACGTGGCTGATCATACACTGATCACGTGATGATCATGCACTGATCACTTGATATCATGCACTGATCACGTGGCTGATCATACACTGTTCACGTGTCTGACCATGCACTGATCACGTGGCTGATCATACAGTGCTCAGGTAACTGATCATGCACTGATCACGTGGCTATCATGCACTGATCACGTGGCTGAACATGCACTGATCACGTGGCTGATCACACCTGTCACGTGACATATCATGCACTGATCACGTGGCTGATCATACACTGATCACGTAACTCATCATGCACACATCACGTGGCTATCATGCACTGCTCACGTGGCTCGTCATGGAATGATCACGTAGCTACCATACTGGTCACGTGACTGATCATGCACTGATCACGTAAATGATCATGCACTGTTCACGTGACTGATCATGTACTGATCACGTGACTGATCATGCACTGATCACGTGGCTATCATGCTCTGCTCACGTGGCTGATCATGCACGATCACGTAGCAACCATGTACTGGTCACGTGACTGATCATGCACTGATCACGTAATTGATCCTGCACTGATCACGTGGCTCATCATGCACTGATCACGTGGCTGATCATGCACTGATCACGTGGCTATCCTGCACTGATCACGTGGATATCATGCACTGATCACGTGGCTGATCACACACGTATCACATGACTGATCATGCACTGATCACGTGACTGATCATGCACTGATCACGTGGCTGATCATGCAATGATCACACAGCTACCATGTACTGGTCACGTGACTGATCATGCACTGATCACACAATTGATCATGCACTGATCACCTGGCTTATCATGCATTGATCATGTGACTGATCATGTGCTGTTCATGTTTGGTGTCACACACTGATCATGTGCCTCTGGAGGCAATGAACATAGAGCTGAGTAGGCAGGAATCAGCAGCAGGCTATAATCATGGAACTCAGCTCTGAGAAATCATGCTGCTCAGCTGGCAATAATCAAGTAGATGAGCAGGCAGGAATTACGCAGCACAGGTGGCAATTGTCAAGGAGATGACAGGCAGGAATCGTGAACCTCAGCTGGCAATTGTCAAGCAGATGAGCAGACAGTAATCACGCAGCTCAGCAGGCCCTGATCACGTGACTGAGCATGCACTGTTCACATGGCTGATCACACACTGATCACGTGACTGATCATGCACTGATCATGTGACTGATCATGCACTGATCACATAGCTATCTTGCACTGATCACTTGGCTGATCATGCACTGATCACAGGACTGATCGTGCACTGATCACGCTATCATGCACTGATCACGTGACTCCACATGCACTGATCACTTGGCTGGTCATGCACTGATCACGTGGCTGATCGCGCACTGATCACGCAGCTACCATGTACTGGTCACGTGACTGATCATGCACTGATCACGTGACTGATCATGCACTGATCACGTGGCTATCATGCACTACTCACGTGGCTGATCATGCACTGATCACGTGGCTTCATTACAGATCACGTGACTGATCATGCACCCATCACGTGACTGATCATGCACTGATCACGTGGCTATCATGCACTGATCACGTGGCTGATCATGCACTGATCACGTCTATATCATGCACAGATCACATGACTGATCATGCACTGATCACATGGCTGATCATACACTAATCACGTGACTGATCATGCACTCCGTGGCTGATCATGCAGTGATCACGTGGCTATCATGCACTGGTCACGTGACTGATCATGCACTGGTCACGTGATTGATCACTGATCACGTGGCTGATCATGCACTGATCATTGATAGCAGTGACTGATCATACACTGATCACGTGACTGATCATGCACTGATCACGTGACTGATCATGCACTGATCACGTGCCTGATCATTCACAGATCACGTGACTGATCATGCACTGATCACGTAGCTATCATGCACTGATCACGTGGCTGATCATGCACTGATCACGTGGCTGATCATGCACTGATACCGTGACTGAGCATGGACTGATCACATGACTATCATGTAGTGATCACGTGACTTAATGGCTCTGATCATGTGACTGATCATGCACTGATAATGTTTGCTATCATATACTGATCATGTGCCTCTGGAGCAATAAACAAAGAGCTGAGTAGGCACGAATTATACAGTCAGCAGGCAATAATCATGGAACTCAGCTGTGAGGAATCATGCTGCTCAGCTGGCAATAATCAAGCAGCTGAGCAGGCAGGAATTACGCAGCACAGCTGTCAATTGTCAAGCAGATGACAGGCAGGAATCGTGCAGCTCAGCTGGCAATTGTCAAGCAGATGAGCAGACAGTAATCACGCAGCTCAGCAGGCCCAGATCACGTGACTGAGCAGGCACTGTTCACGTGGCTGATCATGCACTGATCACGTGATGATCATGCACTGATCACTTGGATATCATGCACTGATCACATGGCTGATCGTACACTGTTCACGTGTCTGACCATGCACTGATCACGTGGCTGATCATGCAGTGCTCAGGTAACTGATCATGCACTGATCACGTGGCTATCATGCACTGATCACGTGGCTGAACTTGCACTGTTCACGTGGCTGATCACTGTCACGTGACATATCATGCACTGATCACGTGGCACTCATGCACTGATCACGTGGCTGATCATACTCTGCTCACGTAACTCATCATGCACTGATCACGTGGCTATCATGCACTGCTCACGTGGCTCGTCATGGAATGATCACATGGCTACCATATACTGGTCACGTGACTGATCATGCACTGATCCCGTAAATGATCATGCACTGTTCACGTGACTGATCATGCACTGATCACGTAGTTATCATGCTCTGCTCACGTGGCTGATCATGCACTGATCACATGCTAACATGCACTGGTCACGTGACTGATCATGCACTGATCACGTAATGATCATGCACTGATCACGTGGCTCATCATGCACTGATCACGCGGCTGATCACACATTATCACGTGACTGATCATGTACAGATCACGTGAATAATCATGCACTGATCACGTGGCTATCATGCACTGATCACGTGGATATCATGCACTGATCACGTGGCTGATCACACTGTATCACGTGACTGATCATGCACTGATCACGTGACTGATCATGCACTGATCACGTGGCTGATATGCAATGATCACACAGCTACCATGTACTGGTCACATGACTGATCATGCACTGATCACATAATTGATCATGCACTGATCACCTGGCTTATCATGCATTGATCATGTGACTGATCATGTGCTGATCATGTTTAGTGTCACACACTGATCATGTGCCTCTGGAGGCAATGAACATAGAGCTGAGTAGGCAGGAATCAGTCAGCAGGCTATAATCATAGAACTCAGCTCTGAGAAATCATGCTGCTCAGCTGGCAATAATCAAGTAGATGAGCAGGCAGGAATTACGCAGCACAGGTGGCAATTGTCAAGGAGATGACAGGCAGGAATCGTGCAGCTCAGCTGGAAATTGTCAAGCAGATGAGCAGACAGTAATCACGCAGCTCAGCAAGCCCTGATCACGTGACTGAGCATGCACTGTTCACATGGCTGATCACACACCTATCACGTGACTGATCATGCACTGATCATGTGACTGATCATGCACTGATCACGTAGCTGATCTTGCACTGATCACGTGGCTGATCATACACTCATCACGGACTGATCGTGCACTGATCACGTGGCTATCATGCATTGACTACATGACTCACATGCACTGATCACGTGGATGATCATGCACTGATCACGTGACTGACCATGCACTGATCACGTGGCTGATCATGCACAGCTCACGTGGCTGATCAGGCAATGATCATCATGCACTGATCACGTGACTGATCATGCACTGATCACGTGGTTATCATGCACTGATCATGTGGCTGATCATGCACTGATCACGTGGCTGATCATGCACTGATCACGTGACTGATCATGCACTGATCACGTGACTGATCATGCACTGATCACGTGGCTGATCATGCACTGATCACGTGGCTGGACATGCACTGATCACGTGGCTGATCATGCATGATCACGCAGCTACCATGTACTGGTCACATGACTGATCATGCACTGATCACGTGACTGATCATGCACTGATCACGTGGCTATCATGCACTACTCACGTGGCTGATCATGCAATGATCATGTAGCTACCTTGTACAGTCACGTGAATGATCATACACCCATCAGGTGACTGATCATGCACTGATCACGTGGCTATCATGCACTGATCACGAGACTGATCATGCACTGATCACGTCTATATCATGCACTGATCACGTGACTGCCCATGCACTGATCACGTGGATGATCATACACTAATCATGTGACAGATCATGCACTGATCACGTGGCTGATCATGCACTGATACCGTGACTGAGCATGGACTGATCACATGACTATCATGTAGTGATCACGTGACTTAATAGCGCTGATCATGTGACTGATCATGCGCTGATCATGTTTGCTATCATACACTGATCATGTGCCTCTGGAGGCAATAAACAAAGAGCTGAGTAGGCACGAATCAAACAGTCAGCAGGCAATAATCATGGAACTCATGTGTGAGGAATCATGCTGCTCAGCTGACAATAATCAAGCAGCTGAGCAGGCAGGAATTCAGCACAGCTGACAATTGTCAAGCAGATGAGCAGACAGTAATCACGCAGCTCAGCAGGCGCAGATCACGTGACTGAGCATGCACTGTTCACGTGGCTGATCATACACTGCTCCGTGACTGATCATGCACTGATCACGTGGCTATCATGCACTGATCACGTGGCTGATCATACACTGATCACGTAACTGATCATGCACTGATCACGTGGCTGATCATGCACTGATCACGTGGCTGATCATGCACTGACTGATGCTGACGTAACTGATCATGCACTGATCATGTGGCTATCATGCACTGATCCTATGGCTATCGTGCAATGATCAAGTAGCTGATCATGCACTGATCACGTGATGATCATGCACTAATCACGTGATATCATGCACTGATCACGGCTGATCATGCACTGCTCACGTGGCTGATCATCACTGATCACGCGACTGATCATGCACTGATCACGTGGCTATCATGCACGGCTCATGTGGCTGTTCATGCAATGATCACGTAGCTACCATGTACTGGTCACGTGGTGATCATGCACTGATCACGCAATTGATCATGCACTGATCACGTGACTGATCATGCACTGATCACGTGGCTGATCATGCACTGATCACGTGACTGATCATGCACTGATCACGTGGCTATCATGCACTGATCACGTGGCTGATCATACACTGATCACGTGACAGATCATGCACTGATCACGTAGCTATCATGCACTGATCACGTGCTGATCATGCACTGATCACGTGGCTGATCATGCACTGATCACGTGGCTATCATGCACTGATCACGTGGCTGATCATGCACTGATCATGTAGCTTCATGCAGGTCACGTCTCTGATCATGCACTGATCACGTGACTGATCATGCACTGATCACGTGGCTATCATGCAATGATCACGTGGCTGATCATGCACTGATCGTCCTATCATGCACTGATCACATGGCTGACCATGCACTGATCACGTGACTGATCATGCACTGATCGCGTGACAGATCATGCACTGCTCACGTGGCTGATCATGCAGTGATCACGTGGCTGCATGTACTGATTACGTGACTGATCATGCACTGATCACGTGGCTGATCATGCACTGATCACGTGGCTGATCATGCACTGATCACGTGGCTGAGCACTGATCATGCACTGATCACGTGACTGATCATGCACTGATCACGTGACTGATCATGCACTGATCACGTGCCTGATCATGCACTGATCACGTGACTGATCATGCACTGATCACGTGGCTGATCATGCACTGATCACGTGGCTGATCATGCACTGATCACGTGGCTGATCATGCACTGATACGTGACTGAGCATGGACTGATCACATGACTATCATGTAGTGATCACGTGACTTAATGGCTCTGATCATGTGGCTGATCATGCACTGATAATGTTTGCTATCATATACTGATCATGTGCCTCTGGAGGCAATAAACAAAGAGCTGAGTAGGCGAATTATACAGTCAGCAGGCAATAATCATGGAACTCAGCTGTGAAGAATCATGCTGCTCAGCTGGCAATAATCAAGCAGCTGAGCAGGCAGGAATCCTGCACAGCTGTCAATTGTCAAGCAGATGACAGGCAGGAATCGTGCAGCTCAGCTGGCAATTATCAAGCAGATGAGCAGACAGTAATCACGCAGCTGAGCAGGCACTGATCACGTGACAGAGCATGCACTGTTCGCGGCTGATCATGCACTGATCACGTAATGATCCTGCACTGATCACTTGGCTATCATGCACTGATCACGTGGCTGATCACACACTGATCACGTGACTGACCATGCACAGATCACGTGACTAATCGCCTGCTGCTCACGTAACTGATCATGCACTGATCACGTGGCTATCATGCACTGATCACGTGGCTGATCATGCACTGATCACGTGACTGATCATGCACTGATCAGGCAGATCATGCACTGATCACACAGCTACCATGTACTGGTCACATGACTGATCATGCACTGATCACATAATTGATCATGCACTGATCACCTGGCTTAACATGCATTGATCATGTGACTGATCATGTGCTGATCATGTTTGGTGTCACACACTGATCATGTGCCTCTGGAGGCAATGAACATAGAGCTGAGTAGGCAGGAATCAGTCTGCAGGCTATAATCATGGAACTCAGCTCTGAGAAATCATGCTGCTCAGCTGGCAATAATCAAGTAGATGAGCAGGCAGGAATTACGCAGCACAGGTGGCAATTGCCAAGGAGATGACAGGCAGGAATCGTGCAGCTCAGCTGGAAATTGTCAAGCAGATGAGCAGACAGTAATCACGCAGCTCAGCAAGCCCTGATCACGTGACTGAGCATGCACTGTGCACATGGCTGATCACACACCTATAACGTGACTGATCATGCACTGATCATGTGACTGATCATGCACTGATCACGTAGCTATCTTGCACTGATCACTTGGCTGATCATACACTCATCACAGGACTGATCGTGCACTGATCACGTGGCTATCATGCATTGACTACATGACTCACATGCACTGATCACGTGGCTGATCATGCACTGATCACGTGACTGATCATGCACTGATCACGTGGCTGATCATGCACTGCTCACGTGGCTGATCAGGCAATGATCAAGAAGCTACCATGTACTGGTCACGTGACTGATCATGCAGATCACGTAATTGATCATGCACTGATCATAGGCTGATCATGCACTGATCACGTGACTGATCGTGCACTGATCACGTGGACTCATGCACTGATCACGTGGCTGATCATGCACTGATCACGTGGCTGATCATGCACTGATCACGTGGCTGGACATGCACTGATCACGTGGCTGATCATGCATGATCACGCAGCTACCATGCACTGGTCACATGACTGATCATGCACTGATCACGTGACTGATCATGCAGTGATCACGTGGCTATCATGCACTACTCACGTGGCTGATCATGCAATGATCATGTAGCTACCATGTACAGGTCACGTGAATGATCATACACCCATCAGGTGACTGATGCACTGATCACGTGGCTATCATGCACTGATCACGAGACTGATCATGCACTGATCACGTCTATATCATGCACTGATCACGTGACTGCCCATGCACTGATCACGTGGATGATCATACACTAATCATGTGACAGATCATGCACTGATCACGTGGCTGATCATGCACTGATACCGTGACTGAGCATGGACTGATCACATGACTATCGTGTAGTGATCACGTGACTTAATGGCGCTGATCATGTGACTGATCATGCGCTGATCATGTTTGCTATCATACACTGATCATGTGCCTCTGGAGCAATAAACAAAGAGCTGAGTAGGCACGAATCAAACAGTCAGCAGGCAATAATCATGGAACTCAGGTGTGAGGAATCATGCTGCTCAGCTGGCAATAATCAAGCAGCTGAGCAGGCAGAATTACGCAGCACAGCTGACAATTGTCAAGCAGATGAGCAGACGGTAATCACGCAGCTCAGCAGGCCCAGATCACGTGACTGAGCATGCACTGTTCACGTGGCTGATCATACACTGCTCACGTAACTGATAATGCACTGATCACGTGGCTATCATGCACTGATCACGTGGCTGATCATACACTGTTCACGTGGCTGATCATGCACTGATCACGTGGCTGATCATGCACTGATCACGTGGCTGATCATGCACTGATCACGTGGCTGATCATACACTGATCACGTGACTGATCATGCACTGATCACGTGGCTATCGTGCACATCACGTGGCTATACAGCACTGATCACGTGGCTGATCATGCACTGATCACGTGACTGATCATGCACTGATCACGTCTATATCATGCACTGATCACATGACTGCTCATGCACTGATCACCCGGATGATCATGCACTGATCACGTGACTGATCATGCACTGATCACGTGGCTGATCATGCACTGCTCACGCGGCTGTTCATGCAATGATCACGTAGCTACCATGTACTGGTCACGTGAGTGATCATGCACTGATCACGTAATTGATCATGCACTGATCAGGTGACTTATCATGCACTGTTAACGTGAGTGATCATGCACTGATCACGTGACTGATCATGCACTGATCGTGGCTATCATGCACTGATCACGTGGCTGATCATGCAATGATCACCTAGCTACCATACACTGGTCACGTGACTGATCATGCACTGATCACGTAATTGATCATGCACTGATCATGTGGCTGATCATGCACTGATCACGTGGCTGATCATCCACTGATCACGTGACTGATCATGCACTGATCACGTGACTGATCATGCACTGATCACGTGGCTATCATGCACTGATCACTTGGCTGGTGATACACTGATATCGCGCCTGGCCATGTACAGGTTACATGACTGATCATGCACTGAACACGTGACTGATCATGCAGTGATCACGTGGCTATCATGCACTACTCACGTGGCTGATCATGCAATGATCATGTAGCTACCATGTACCGGTCAGTGACTGATCATACACCCATCAGGTGACGGATCATGCACTGATCACGTGGCTATCATGCACTGTTCACGTGGCTGATCATACACTGATCACCTGCCTGGTCATGCACAGATCACGTGACAAATCATGAACTGATCACATAGCTATCATGAACTGATCACCTGGCTGATCATGCACTGATCACGTGGCTGATCATGCACTGATACCGTGACTGAGCATGGACTGATCACATGACTATCATGTAGTGATCACGTGACTTAATGGCTCTGATCATGTGACTGATCATGCGCTGATCATGTTTGCTATCATACACTGATCATTTGCCTCTGGAGGCAATAAACAAAGAGCTGAGTAGGCACGAATCAAACAGTCAGCAGGCAATAATCATGGAACTCAGGTGTGAGGAATCATGCTGCTCAGCTGGCAATAATCAGGCAGCTGAGCAGGCAGGAATTACGCAGCACAGCTGGCAATTGTCAAGCAGATGACAGGCAGGAATCGTGCAGCTCAGCTGGCAATTGTCAAGCAGATGAGCAGACAGTAATCACGCAGCTCAGCAGGCCCTGATCACGTGACTGAGCATGCACTGTTCACGTGGCTGATCATACACTGATAACGTGATGATCATGCACTGATCACTTAGATATCATGCACTGATCACATGGCTGATCATACACTGTTCACGTGTCTGACCATGCACTGATCACGTGGCTGATCATACAGTGCTCAGTTAACTGATCATGCACTGATCACGTGGCTATCATGGACTGATCACGTGGCTGAACATGCACTGTTCACGTGGCTGATCACACACCTGTCACGTGACATATCATGCACTGATCATGTGGCACTCATGAACTGATCACGTGGCTGATCATACTCTGCTCACGTAACTCATCATGCACATCACGTGGCTATCATGCACTGCTCACGTGGCTCGTCATGGAATGATCACATAGCTACCATATACTGGTCACGTGACTGATCATGCACAGATCACGTAAATGATCATGCACTGTTCACGTGACTGATCATGTACTGATCACGTGAATGATCATGCACTGATCACATGGCTATCATGCTCTGCTCACGTGGCTGATCATGCAACGATCACGTAGCAACTATGTACTGGTCACGAGACTGATCATGCACTGATCACGTAATTGATCCTGCACTGATCATGTGGCTCATCATGCCCTGATCATGTGGCTCTCATGCACTGATCACGTGGCTATCCTGCACTGATCACGTGGATATCATGCACTGATCATGTGGCTGATCACACACGTATCACGTGACTGATCATGCACTGATCACGTGACTGATCATGCACTGCTCACGTGGCTGATCATGCAATGATCACACAGCTACCATGCACTGGTCACATGACTGATCATGCACTGATCACATAATTAATCATGCACTGATCACCTGGCTTATCATGCATTGATCATGTGACTGATCATGTGCTGTTCATGTTTGGTGTCACACACTGATCATGTGCCTCTGGAGGCAATGAACATAGAGCTGAGTAGGCACGAATCAGTCAGCATGCTATAATCATGGAACTCAGCTCTGAGAATCATGCTGCTCAGCTGGCAATAATCAAGTAGATGAGCAGGCAGGAATCGTGCAGCTCAGCTGGAAATTGTCAAGCAGATGAGCAGACAGTAATCACGCAGCTCAGCAGGCCCTGATCACGTGACTGAGCATGCACTGTTCACATGGCTGATCACACACCTATCACGTGACTGATCATGCACTGATCATGTGACTGATCATGCACTGATCACGTAGCTATCTTGCACTGTTCACGTGGCTGATCATACACTCATCACAGGACTGATCGTGCACTGATCACGGCGCTATCATGCATTGACTACATGACTCCACATGCACTGATCACGTGGATGATCATGCACTGATCACGTGACTGACCATGTACTGATCACGTGACTGATCAGTCACTGATCACATGGCTGATCATGCACTGATCACGTGGCTATCATGCACTGCTCACGTGGCTGATCAGGCAATGATCAAGAAGCTACCATGTACTGGTCACGTGACTGATCATGCACTGATCACGTAATTGATCATGCACTGATCATGTGGCTGATCATGCACTGATCACGTGACTGATCATGCACTGATCACGTGACTGATCTGCACTGATCACGTGACTGATCATGCACTGATCACGTGCCTATCATGCACTGATCACTTGGCTGGACATACACTGATCACGTGGCTGATCATGCGATGATCACGCAGCTACCATTTACTGGTCACATGACTGATCATGCACTGATCACGTGACTGATCATGCAGTGATCACGTGGCTATTATGCACTACTCACGTGGCTGATCATGCAATGATTATGTAGCTACCATGTACAGGTCACGTGAATGATCATACACCCAACAGGTGACTGATCATGCACTGATAACGTGGCTATCATGCACTGATCACGAGACTGATCATGCACTGATCACGTCTATATCATGCACTGATCACATGACTGCCCATGCACTGATCACGTGGATGATCATACACTAATCATGTGACAGATCATGCACTGATCACGTGGCTGATCATGCACTGATACCGTGACTGAGCATGGACTGATCACATGATTATCATGTAGTGATCACGTGACTTAATGGCGCTGATCATGTGACTGATCATGCGCTGATCATGTTTGCTATCATACACTGATCATGTGCCTCTGGAGGCAATAAACAAAGAGCTGAGTAGGCACGAATCAAACAGTCAGCAGGCAATAATCATGGAACTCAGGTGTGAGGAATCATGCTGCTCAGCTGGCAATAATCAAGCAGCTGAGCAGGCAGGAATTACGCAGCACAGCTGACAATTGTCAAGCAGATGACAGGCAGGAATCGTGCAGCTCAGCTAGCAATTGTCAAGCAGATGAGCAGACGGTAATCTCGCAGCTCAGCAGGCCCAGATCACGTGACTGAGCATGCACTGTTCACGTGGCTGATCATACGCTGCTCACGTAACTGATAATGCACTGATCACGTGGATATCATGCACTGATCACGTGGCTGATCATACACTGTTCCGTGTTTGACCATGCACTGATCACGTGGCTGATCATGCACTGCTCACGTAACTGATAATGCACTGATCACGTGGCTATCATGCACTGATCACGTGGCTGATCATACACTGTTCACGTGTCTGACCATGCACGATCGTGGCTGATCATGCACTGATCACGTGGCTGATCATGCACTGATCACGTGGCTGATCATGCACTGATCACGTGACTGATCATGCACTGATCACTGGCTATCATGCACTGATCACGTGGCTATCATGCACTGATCACGTGGCTGATCATGCACTGATCACGTGACTGATCATGCACTGATCACGTCTATATCGCCACTGATCACGTGACTGATCATGCACTGATCACGTGGCTGATCATGCACTGATCACGTGACGATCATGCACTGATCACGGCTATCATGCACTGATCGCGTGACATCATGCACTGATCACGTGCTACCATGCACTGATCACGTGGCTGATCATGCACTAATCACGTGAACTGATCATGCACTGATCACGTGACTGATCATGCACTGATCACGTGACTGATCATGCACTGATCACATGAACTGATCATGCACTGATCACGTGGCTATCATGCACGGCTCATGTGACTGATCATGCAATGATCACCTAGCTACCATATACTGGTCTCGTGACTGATCATGCACTGATCACGTAATTGATCATGCACTCATCATGTGGCTGATCATGCACTGATCACGTGGCTGATCATGCACTGATCACGTGACTGATCATGCACTGATCACGTGACTGATCATGCAGTCATGGCTATCATGCACTGATCACGTGGCTGATCATACACTGATCACGTGCATTGTCATGCACAGATCACGTGACTGATCATGCACTGATCACGTGATAAATGCACTGATCATGCTGGCTCATGCACTACTCACGTGGCTGATCATGCACTGATCACGTGGCTATCATGCACTGGTCACGTGACTGATCATGCACTGATCACGTGACTGATCATGCACTGATCACGTGGCTATCATGCACTGCTCACGTGGCTGATCATGCACTGATCACGTGCCTGGTCATGCACTGATCACGTGACTGATCATGCACTGATCACATGGCTGATCATGCACTCATCACGTGGCTGATCATGCACTGATCACGTGGCTGATCATGCACTGATCACGTGACTGAGCATGGACTGATCACGTAACTATCATGCACTGATCACGTGGCTATCATGCACTGCTCACGTTGGTGATCATGCAATGATCATGTAGCTACCATTTACAGGTCATGACTGATCATGCACCCATCAGGTGACTGATCATGCACTGATCTCGTGGCTATCATGCACTGATCACGTGACTGATCATGCACTGATCACATCTATATCATGCACTGATCACATGACTGATCATTCACTGATCACGTGGCTGATCATACACTAATCATGTGACAGATCATGCACTGATCACGTGGCTGATCATGCACTGATCACCTAGCTACCATATACTGGTCACGTGACTGATCATGCACTGATCACGTAATTGATCATGCACTGATCATGTGGCTGATCATGCACTGATCACGTGGCTGATCACTGATCATGCACTGATCACGTGACTGATCATGCAGTGATCACGTGACTGATCATGCACTGATCACCTGCCTGGTCATGCACAGATCACGTGACAAATCATGAACTGATCACATAGCTATCATGAACTGATCACCTGGCTGATCATGCACTGATCACATGGCTGATCATGCACTGATACCGTGACTGAGCATGGACTGATCACATGACTATCATGTAGTGATCACGTGACTTAATGGCTCTGATCATGTGACTGATCATGCACTGATAATGTTTGCTATCATATACTGATCATGTGCCTCTGGAGGCAATAAACAAAGAGCTGAGTAGGCACGAATTATACAGTCAGCAGGCAATAATCATGGAACTCAGCTGTGAGGAATCATGCTGCTCAGCTGGCAATAATCAAGCAGCTAGCAGGCAGGAATTACGCAGCACAGCTGTCAATTGTCAAGCAGATGACAGGCAGGAATCGTGCAGCTCAGCTGGCAATTGTCAAGCAGATGAGCAGACAGTAATCACGCAGCTCAGCAGGCCCTGACCACGTGACTGAGCAGGCACTGTTCACGTGGCTGATCATACACTGATCACGTGATGATCATGCACTGATCACTTGGATATCATGCACTGATCACATGGCTGATCATACACTGTTCACGTGTCTGACCATGCACTGATCACGTGGCTGATCATGCACTGCTCACGTGGCTGATCATGCACTGATCACGTGGCTATCATGCACTGATCACGTGGCTGAACATGCACTGTTCACGTGGCTGATCACACACCTGTCACGTGACATATCATGCACTGATCACGTGGCACTCATGCACTGATCCCGTGGCTGATCATACTCTGATCACGTAACTGATCATGCACTGATCACGTGGCCATCATGCACTGCTCACGTGGCTCGTCATGGAATGATCACATAGCTACCATATACTGGTCACGTGACTGATCATGCACAGATCACGTAAATGATCATGCACTGTCACGTGACTGATCATGCACTGATCACGTAGCTATCATGCACTGCTCACGTGGCTGATCATGCAACGATCACGTAGCAACCATGTACTCGTCACGTGGCTGATCATGCACTGATCACGTAATTGATCCTGCAATGATCACGTGGCTGATCATGCACTGATCACGTGGCTGATCACACACTATCACGTGGCTGATCATGCACTGATAACGTGACTGATCATGAAGTGATCACGTGGCTGTCCTGCACTGATCACGTGGATATCATGCACTGATCATGTGGCTGATCACACGTATCACGTGACTGATCATGCACTGATCACGTGACTGATCATGCACTGCTCACGTGGCTGATCATGCAATGATCACACAGCTACCATGTACTGGTCACATGACTGATCATGCACTGATCACATAATTGATCATGCGCTGATCACCTGGCTTAACATGCATTGATCATGTGACTGATCATGTGCTGATCATGTTTGGTGTCACACACTGATCATGTGCCTCTGGAGGCAATGAACATAGAGCTGAGTAGGCAGGAATCAGTCTGCAGGCTATAATCATGGAACTCAGCTCTGAGAAATCATGCTGCTCAGCTGGCAATAATCAAGTAGATGAGCAGGCAGGAATTACGCAGCACAGGTGGCAATTGCCAAGGAGATGACAGGCAGGAATCATGCAGCTCAGCTGGAAATTGTCAAGCAGATGAGCAGACAGTAATCACGCAGCTCAGCAAGCCCTGATCATGTGACTGAGCATGCACTGTGCACATGGCTGATCACACACCTATAACGTGACTGATCATGCACTGATCATTTGACTGATCATGCACTGAACACGTAGCTATCATGCACTGATCACTTGGCTGATCATACACTCATCACAGGACTGATCGTGCACTGATCACGGCGCTATCATGCATTGACAACATGACTCCACATGCACTGATCACGTGGATGATCATGCACTGATCACGTGACTGACCATGTACTGATCACGTGGATGATCATGCACTGCTCACGTGGCTGATCAGGCAATGATCACGAAGCTACCATATACTGGTCACGTGACTGATCATGCACTGATCACGTAATTGATCGTGCACTGATCATGAGCCTGATCATGCACTGATCACGTGACTGATCATGCACTGATCACGTGACTGATCATGCACTGATCACGTGACTGATCATGCACTGATCACGTGGCTATCATGCACTGATCACTTGGCTGGACATACACTGATCACGTGGCTGATCATGCGATGATCGCGCAGCTACCATGTACTGGTCACATCACTGATCATGCACTGATCACGTGACTGATCATGCAGTGATCACGTGGCTATCATGCACTACTCACGTGGCTGATCATGCAATGATCATGTAGCTACCATGTACAGGTCACGTGAATGATCATACACCCATCAGGTGACTGATCATGCACTGATCACGTGGCTAACATGCACTGATCACGAGACTGATCATGCACTGATCACGTCTATCATGCACTGATCACATGACTGCCCATGCACTGATCACGTGGATGATCATACACTAATCATGTGACAGATCATGCACTGAGCACGTGGCTGATCATGCACTGATACCGTGACTGAGCATGGACTGATCACATGACTATCATGTAGTGATCACGTGACTTAATGGCGCTGATCATGTGACTGATCATGCGCTGATCATGTTTGCTATCATACAGTGATCATGTGCCTCTGGAGGCAATAAACAAAGAGCTGAGTAGGCACGAATCAAACAGTCAGCAGGCAATAATCATGGAACTCATGTGTGAGGAATCATGCTGCTCAGCTGGCAATAATCAAGCAGCTGAGCAGGCAAGAATTACGCAGCACAGCTGACAATTGTCAAGCAGATGAGCAGACAGTAATCACGCAGCTCAGCAGGCCCAGATCACGTGACTGAGCATGCACTGTTCACGTGGCTGATCATACACTGCTCACGTAACTGATAATGCACTGATCACGTGGCTATCATGCACAGATCATTTGGCTGATCATACACTGCTCACGTAACTGATCATGCACTGATCACGTGGCTGATCATACACTGATCAGTTGGCTATCATGCACTTATTACTTGACTGATCATACACTGATCACGTGACTGATAATGCACTGATCATCTGGCTATCGTGCACTCAATAACTGGCTATCGTGCACTGATCACGTGGTTGATCATACAGTGATCACGAGACTGATCATGCACTAATCACGTCTATATCATGCACTGATCACATGACTGCCCATGCACTGATCACCCGGATGATCATACACTGATCACGCGACAGATCATGCACTGATCACGTGGCTTATCATGCACTGCTCACGTGACTGTTCATGCAATGATCACGTAGCTACCATGTACTGGTCACGTGAGTGATCATACACTGATCACGTGATCATGCACTGATCACGTGACTGATCATGCACTGATCACGTGACTGATCATGCACTGATCACGTGGCTATCATGCTGATCACTGGCTGGACATACACGATCCGTGGCTGATCATGCGATGATCACGCGGCTACCATGTACTGGTCACATGACTGATCATGCACTGATCACGTGACTGATCATGCAGTGAACACATGGCTATCATGCACTACTCACGTTGGTGATCATGCAATGATCATGTAGCTACCATTTACAGGTCACGAGAATGATCATACACCCATCAGGTGACTGATCATGCACTGATCACGTGGCTATCATGCACTGATCACGAGACTGATCATGCACTGATCACGTCTATATCATGCACTGATCACATGACTGCCCATGCGCTGATCACGTGGATGATCATACACTAATCATGTGACAGATCATGCACTGATCACGTGGCTGATCATGCACTGATCACCTAGCTACCATATACTAGTCACGTGACTGATCATGCACTGATCACGTAACTGATCATGCACTGATCACGTGGCTGATCATGCACTGATCACGTGGTTGATCATGATCATGCACTGATCACGTTGATCATGCACTGATCACGTGACTGATCATGCACTGATCACCTGCCTGGTCATGCACAGATCACGTGACAAATCATGAACTGATCACATAGCTGATCATGAACTGATCACCTGGCTGATCATGCACTGATCACATGGCTGATCATGCACTGATACCGTGACTGAGCATGGACTGATCACATGACTATCATGTAGTGATCACGTGACTTAATGGCTCTGATCATGTGACTGATCATGCACTGATAATGTTTGCTATCATATACTGATCATGTGCCTCTGGAGGCAATAAACAAAGAGCTGAGTAGGCACGAATTATACAGTCAGCAGGCAATAATCATGGAACTCAGCTGTGAGGAATCATGCTGCTCAGCTGGCAATAATCAAGCAGCTAGCAGGCAGGAATTACGCAGCACAGCTGTCAATTGTCAAGCAGATGACAGGCAGGAATTGTGCAGCTCAGCTGGCAATTGTCAAGCAGATGAGCAGACATTAATCACGCAGCTCAGCAGGCCCTGACCACGTGACTGAGCAGGCACTGTTCACGTGGCTGATCATACACTGATCACGTGATGATCATGCACTGATCACTTGGATATCATGCACTGATCACATGGCTGATCATACACTGTTCACGTGTCTGACCATGCACTGATCACGTGGCTGATCATACAGTGCTCAGGTAACT
This sequence comes from Bos javanicus, assembly GCF_032452875.1. NCBI lineage: Eukaryota > Metazoa > Chordata > Mammalia > Artiodactyla > Bovidae > Bos > Bos javanicus. Next base: position 4,875 of record NW_026894671.1, on the reverse strand, counting down.
GATCATGCACTGATCACGTGGCTATCATGGACTGATCACGTGGCTGAACATGCACTGTTCACGTGGCTGATCACACACCTGTCACGTGACATATCATGCACTGATCATGGCACATGCACTGATCACGTGGCTGATCATACTCTGCTCACGTAACTCATCATGCACACATCACGTGGCTATCATGCACTGCTCACGTGGCTCGTCATGGAATGATCACATAGCTACCATATACTGGTCACGTGACTGATCATGCACAGATCACGTGAATGATCATGCACTGTTCACGTGACTGATCATGCACTGATCACGTAGCTATCATGCTCTGCTCACGTGGCTGATCATGCAACGATCACGTAGCAACCATGTACTCGTCACGTGACTGATCATGCACTGATCACGTAATTGATCCTGCAATGATCACGTGGCTCATCATGCACTGATCACGTGGCTGATCACACACGTATCACGTGACTGATTATGTACAGATAACGTGAATAATCATGAAGTGATCACGTGGCTATCCTGCACTGATCACGTGGATATCATGCAGTGATCATGTGGCTGATCACACACGTATCACGTGACTGATCATGCACTGATCACGTGACTGATCATGCACTGCTCACGTGGCTGATCATGCAATGATCACACAGCTACCATGTACTGGTCACATGACTGATCATGCACTGATCACATAATTGATCATGCTCTGATCACCTGGCTTATCATGCATTGATCATGTGACTGATCATGTGCTGACCATGTTTGGTGTCACACACTGATCATGTGCCTCTGGAGGTCAATGAGACATGAGCTGAGTAGGCAGGAATCAGTCAGCAGGCTATAATCATGGAACTCAGCTCTGAGAAATCATGCTGCTCAGCTGGCAATAATCAAGTAGATGAGCAGGCAGGAATTACGCAGCACAGGTGGCAATTGTCAAGGAGATGACAGGCAGGAATCGTGCAGCTCAGCTGGAAATTGTCAAGCAGATGAGCAGACAGTAATCACGCAGCTCAGCAAGCCCTGATCACGTGACTGTGCATGCACTGCCATGGCGATCACACACCTTCACATGACTGATCATGCACTGATCATGTGACTGATCATGCACTGATCACGTGAGCGATCTTGCACTGATCACGTGACTGATCATACACTCATCAGGACTGATCGTGCACTGATCACGGGCTATCATGCATTGACTACATGACTCCTCATGCACTGATCACGTGGATGATCATGCACTGATCACGTGACTGACCATGCACTGATCACGTGGATGATCATGCACTGCTCACGTGGCTGATCAGGCAATGATCAAGAAGCTACCATGTACTGGTCACGTGACTGATCATGCACTGATCACGTAATTGATCGTGCACTGATCATGAGCCTGATCATGCACTGATCACGTGACTGATCATGCACTGATCACGTGACTGATCATGCACTGATCACGTGACTGATCATGCACTGATCACGTGGCTGATCATGCACTGATCACTTGGCTGGACATACACTGATCACGTGGCTGATCATGCATGATCACGCAGCTACCATGTACTGGTCACATGACTGATCATGCACTGATCGCGTGACTGATCATGCAGTGATCACGTGGCTATCATGCACTACTCACGTGGCTGATCATGCAATGATCATGTAGCTACCATGTACAGGTCACGTGAATGATCATACACCCATCAGGTGACTGATCATGCACTGATCACGTGGCTATCATGCACTGATCACGAGACTGATCATGCACTGATCACGTCTATATCATGCACTGATCACGTGACTGCCCATGCACTGATCACGTGGATGATCATACACTAATCATGTGACAGATCATGCACTGATCACGTGGCTGATCATGCACTGATAACGTGACTGAGCATGGACTGATCACATGACTATCATGTAGTGATCACGTGACTTAATGGCGCTGATCATGTGACTGATCATGCGCTGATCATGTTTGCTATCATACACTGATCATGTGCCTCTGGAGGCAATAAACAAAGAGCTGAGTAGGCAGAATCAAAAGTCAGCAGGCAATAATCATGGAACTCAGGTGTGAGGAATCATGCTGCTCAGCTGGCAATAATCAAGCAGCTGAGCAGGCAAGAATTACGCAGCACAGCTGACAATTGTCAAGCAGATGAGCAGACAGTAATCACGCAGCTCAGCAGGCCCAGATCACGTGACTGAGCATGCACTGTTCACGTGGCTGATCATGCACTGCTCACGTAACTGATAATGCACTGATCACGTGGCTATCATGCACTGATCATTTGGCTGATCATACACTGCTCACGTAACTGATCATGCACTGATCACGTGGCTGATCATACACTGATCAGTTGGCTATCATGCACTTATTACGTGGCTGATCATGCACTGATCACGTGACTGATAATGCACTGATCATCTGGCTATCGTGCACTCATTAACTGGCTGTCGTGCACTGATCACGTGGCTGATCATGCACTGATCACGTGACTGATCATGCACTAATCACGTCTATATCATGCACTGATCACATGACTGCCCATGCACTGATCACCCGGATGATCATACACTGATCATGCGACAGATCATGCACTGATCACGTGGCTATCATGCACTGCTCACGCGGCTGTTCATGCACTGATCACGTGCTGACCATGTACTGGTCACGTGAGTGATCATGCACTGATCACGTAACTGATCATGCTGATCACGTGACTGATCATGCACATCACGTGATGATCATGCACTGATCACGTGACTGATCATGCACTGATCTGGCTGTCATACTGACTCATGTGGCTGATCATGCAATGATCACCTAGCTACCATATACTGGTCACGTGACTGATCATGCACTGATCACGTAACTGATCATGCACTGATCATGTGGCTGATCATGCACTGATCACGTGGCTGATCATCCACTGATCACGTGACTGATCATGCACTGATCACGTGACTGATCATGCACTGATCACGTGGCTATCATGCACTGATCACTTGGCTGGTGATACACTGATATTGTGCCTGGTCATGCACAGATTACATGACTGATCATGCACTGAACACGTGACTGATCATGCACTGATCACGTGGCTATCATGCACTGCTCACATGGCTGATCATGCAATGATTGCTACCATGTGCTGGTCACGTGACTGATCATGCACCCATCAGGTGATGGATCATGCACTGATCATGTGGCTATCATGCACTGTTCACGTGGCTGATCATGCACTGATCACGTCTGGATCATGCACAGATCACGTGACAAATCATGAACTGATCACATAGCTGATCATGAACTGATCACCTGGCTGATCATGCACTGATCACGTGGCTGATCATGCACTGATACCGTGACTGAGCATGGACTGATCACATGACTATCATGTAGTGATCACGTGACTTAATGGCTCTGATCATGTGACTGATCATGCGCTGATCATGTTTGCTATCATACACTAATAATTTGCCTCTGGAGGCAATAAACAAAGAGCTGAGTAGGCACGAATCAAACAGTCAGCAGGCAATAATCATGGAACTCAGGTGTGAGGAATCATGCTGCTCAGCTGGCAATAATCAGGCAGCTGAGCAGGCAGGAATTACGCAGCACAGCTGGCAATTGTCAAGCAGATGACAGGCAGGAATCGTGCAGCTCAGCTGGCAATTGTCAAGCAGATGAGCAGACAGTAATCACGCAGCTCAGCAGGCCCAGATCACGTGACTGAGCATGCACTGTTCACGTGGCTGATCATACACTGATCACGTGATGATCATGCACTGATCACTTAGATATCATGCACTGATCACATGGCTGATCATACACTGTTCACGTGTCTGACCATGCTAGATCACGTGGCTGATCTACCTGCTCAGTTAACTGATCATGCACTGATCACGTGGCTATCATGGACTGATCACGTGGCTGAACATGCACTGTTCACGTGGCTGATCACACACCTGTCACGTGACATATCATGCACTGATCATGTGGCACTCATGAACTGATCACGTGGCTGATCATACTCTGCTCACGTAACTCATCATGCACATCACGTGGCTATCATGCACTGCTCACGTGGCTCGTCATGGAATGATCACAGAGCTACCATATACTGGTCACGTGACTGATCATGCACAGATCACGTAAATGATCATGCACTGTTCACGTGACTGATCATGTACTGATCACGTGAATGATCATGCACTGATCACATGGCTATCATGCTCTGCTCACGTGGCTGATCATGCAACGATCACGTAGCAACTATGTACTGGTCACGAGACTGATCATGCACTGATCACGTAATTGATCCTGCACTGATCATGTGGCTCATCATGCCCTGATCATGTGGCTCATCATGCACTGATCACGTGGCTATCCTGCACTGATCACGTGGATATCATGCACTGATCATGTGGCTGATCATATCACGTGACTGATCATGCACTGATCACGTGACTGATCATGCACTGCTCACGTGGCTGATCATGCAATGATCACGCAGCTACCATGTACTGGTCACATGACTGATCATGCACTGATCACATAATTAATCATGCACTGATCACCTGGCTTATCATGCATTGATCATGTGACTGATCATGTGCTGATCATGTTTGGTATCACACACTGATCATGTGCCTCTGGAGGCAATGAACATAGAGCTGAGTAGGCACGAATCAGTCAGCATGCTATAATCATGGAACTCAGCTCTGAGAAATCATGCTGCTCAGCTGGCAATAATCAAGCAGATGAGCAGGCAGGAATCGTGCAGCTCAGCTGGACATTGTCAAGCAGATGAGCAGACAGTAATCACGCAGCTCAGCAGGCCCTGATCACGTGACTGAGCA
>NW_026894670.1:0-95752 GCF_032452875.1 Bos javanicus | reverse complement strand
GCACTGATCACGTGGCACCTGCTGTCACCGATCACGTGGCCGATCATACACTGATCACGTGACTCATGCACTGATCACGTGGCTATCATGAACTACTCACGTGGCTGATCATGCAATGATCATGTAGCTACCATGTACAGGTCACGTGAATGATCATACACCCATCAGGTGACTGATCATGCACTGATCACGTGGCTATCATGCACGGATCACGAGACTGATCATGCACTGTTCACGTCTATATCATGCACTGATCACATGACTGCCCGTGCACTGATCACGTGGATGATCATACACTAATCTTGTGACAGATCATGCACTGATCACGTGGCTGATCATGCACTGATACCGTGACTGAGCATGGACTGATCACATGACTATCATGTAGTGATCACGTGACTTAATGGCGCTGATCATGTGACTGATCATGCGCTGATCATGTTTGCTATCATACACTGATCATGTGCCTCTGGAGGCAATAAACAAAGAGCTGAGTAGGCACGAATCAAACAGTCAGCAGGCAATAATCATGGAACTCAGGTGTGAGGAATCATGCTGCTCAGCTGGCAATAATCAAGCAGCTGAGCAGGCAGGAATTACGCAGCACAGCTGGCAATTGTCAAGCAGATGACAGGCAGGAATCGTGCAGCTCAGCTGGCAATTGTCAAGCAGATGAGCAGACAGTAATCACGCAGCTCAGCAGGCCCAGATCACGTGACTGAGCATGCACTGTTCACGTGGCTGATCATACACTGATCACGTGATGATCATGCACTGATCACGTGGCTGATCATACACTGTTCACGTGTCTGACCATGCACTGATCACGTGGCTGATCATACACTGCTCACGTAACTGATCATGCACTGATCACGTGGCTATCATGCACTGATCACGTGGCTGAACATGCACTGTTCACGTGGCTGATCACACACCTGTCACGTGACATATCATGCACTGATCACGTGGCACTCATGCACTGATCACGTGGCTGATCATACTCTGCTCACGTAACTCATGCACACATCACGTGGCTATCATGCACTGCTCACGTGGCTCGTCATGGAATGATCACGTAGCAACCATATACTGGTAACGTGACTGATCATGCAAAGATCACGTAAATGATCATGCACTGTTCACGTGACTGATCATGTACTGATCACGTGACTGATCATGCACTGACCACGTGGCTATCATGCTCTGCTCACGTGGCTGATCATGCAACGATCACGTAGCAACCATGTACTGGTCACGTGACTGATCATGCACTGATCACGTAATTGATCCTGCACTGATCACGTGGCTCATCATGCACTGATCACGTGGCTGATCACACATGTATCACGTGACTGATCATGCACTGATCCCGTGGCTCTCATGCACTGATCACGTGGCTGTCATGCACTGATCACGTGGATATCATGCACTGATCATGTGGCTGATCACACACGTATCACATGACTGATCATGCACTGATCACGTGGCTATCATGCACTGATCACGTGGCTATCATGCACTGATCACGTGGCTTATCAGGCAATGATCACGTAGCTACCATGTACTGGTCACGTAACTGATCATGCACTGAGCACGTAATTGATCATGCACTGATCATGTGGCTGATCATGCACTGATCACGTGGCTGATCATACACTGATCACATAACTGATCATGCACTGATCACGTGACTGATCATGCACTGATCACGTGGCTATCATGCACTGATCACTTGGCTGATCATGCACTGATCACGTGCCTGATCATGCACTGATCACGTGGCTGATCATGCACTGATCACGTGACTGATCATGCACTGATCTCGTGTCTGATCATGCACTGATCACGTGGCTATCATGCACTGATCACGTGGCTGAACATGCACTGTTCACGTGGCTGATCACACACCTGTCACGTGACATATCATGCACTGATCACGTGTCACTCATGCACTGATCACGTGGCTGATCATACTCTGCTCACGTAACTCATGCACACATCACGTGGCTATCATGCACTGCTCACGTGGCTCGTCATGGAATGATCACGTAGCAACCATATACTGGTAACGTGACTGATCATGCAAAGATCACGTAAATGATCATGCACTGTTCACGGACTGATCATGTACTGATCACGTGACTGATCATGCACTGACCACGTGGCTATCATGCTCTGCTCACGTGGCTGATCATGCAACGATCACGTAGCAACCATGTACTGGTCACGTGACTGATCATGCACTGATCACGTAATTGATCCTGCACTGATCATGTGGCTCATCATGCACTGATCACGTGGCTGATCACACATGTATCACGTGACTGATCATGCACTGATCCCGTGGCTCTCATGCACTGATCACGTGGCTGTCATGCACTGATCACGTGGATATCATGCACTGATCATGTGGCTGATCACACACGTATCACATGACTGATCATGCACTGATCACGTGGCTATCATGCACTGATCACGTGGCTATCATGCACTGATCACGTGGCTGATCAGGCAATGATCACGTAGCTACCATGTACTGGTCACGTGACTGATCATGCACTGAGCACGTAATTGATCATGCACTGATCACGTGGCTGATCATGCACTGATCACGTGGCTGATCATACACTGATCACGTAACTGATCATGCACTGATCACGTGGCTGATCATGCACTGATCACGTGGCTATCATACACTGATCACGTAACTGATCATGCACTGATCACGTGACTGATCATGCACTGATCACGTGGCTATCATGCACTGATCACTTGGCTGGACATACACTGATCACGTGCCTGGTCATGCACTGATCACGTGGCTGATCATGCACTGATCACGTGACTGATCATGCACTGATCTCGTGTCTGATCATGCACTGATCACGTGGCTATCATGCACTGCTCACGTGGCTGATCATGCCATGATCACGCAGCTACCATGTACTGGTCACATGACTGATCATGCACTGATCACGTGACTGATCATGCAGTGATCACGTGGCTATCATGAACTACTCACGTGGCTGATCATGCAATGATCATGTAGCTACCATGTACAGGTCACGTGAATGATCATACACCCATCAGGTGACTGATCATGCACTGATCACGTGGCTATCATGCACTGATCACGAGACTGATCATGCACTGTTCACGTCTATATCATGCACTGATCACATGACTGCCCGTGCACTGATCACGTGGATGATCATACACTAATCTTGTGACACATCATGCACTGATCACGTGGCTGATCATGCACTGATACCGTGACTGAGCATGGACTGATCACATGACTATCATGTAGTGATCACGTGACTTAATGGCGCTGATCATGTGACTGATCATGCGCTGATCATGTTTGCTATCATACACTGATCATGTGCCTCTGGAGGCAATAAACAAAGAGCTGAGTAGGCACGAATCAAACAGTCAGCAGGCAATAATCATGGAACTCAGGTGTGAGGAATCATGCTGCTCAGCTGGCAATAATCAAGCAGCTGAACAGGCAGGAATTACGCAGCACAGCTGGCAATTGTCAAGCAGATGACAGGCAGGAATCGTGCAGCTCAGCTGGCAATTGTCAAGCAGATGAGCAGACAGTAATCACGCAGCTCAGCAGGCCCAGATCACGTGACTGAGCATGCACTGTTCACGTGGCTGATCATACACTGATCACGTGATGATCATGCACTGATCACTTGGATATCATGCACTGATCACGTGGCTGATCATACACTGTTCACGTGTCTGACCATGCACTGATCACGTGGCTGATCATGCACTGCTCACGTAACTGATCATGCACTGATCACGTGGCTATCATGCACTGATCACGTGGCTGAACATGCACTGTTCACGTGGCTGATCACACACCTGTCACGTGACATATCATGCACTGATCACGTGGCACTCATGCACTGATCACGTGGCTGATCATACTCTGCTCACGTAACTCATGCACACATCACGTGGCTATCATGCACTGCTCACGTGGCTCGTCATGGAATGATCACGTAGCAACCATATACTGGTAACGTGACTGATCATGCAAAGATCACGTAAATGATCATGCACTGTTCACGTGACTGATCATGTACTGATCACGTGACTGATCATGCACTGACCACGTGGCTATCATGCTCTGCTCACGTGGCTGATCATGCAACGATCACGTAGCAACCATATACTGGTCACGTGACTGATCATGCACTGATCACGTAATTGATCCTGCACTGATCACGCGGCTCATCATGCACTGATCACGTGGCTGATCACACATGTATCACGTGACTGATCATGCACTGGTCCCGTGGCTCTCATGCACTGATCACGTGGCTGTCATGCACTGATCACGTGGCTGTCATGCACTGATCACGTGGATATCATGCACTGATCACGTGGCTGATCACACACGTATCACATGACTGATCATGCACTGATCACGTGGCTATCATGCACTGATCACGTGGCTATCATGCACTGATCACGTGGCTGATCAGGCAATGATCACGTAGCTACCATGTACTGGTCACGTGACTGATCATGCACTGAGCACGTAATTGATCATGCACTGATCATGTGGCTGATCATGCACTGATCACGTGGCTGATCATACACTGATCACATAACTGAACATGCACTGATCACGTGACTGATCATGCACTGATCACGTGGCTATCATGCACTGATCACTTGGCTGGACATACACTGATCACGTGCCTGGTCATGCACTGATCACGTGGCTGATCATGCACTGATCACGTGACTGATCATGCACTGATCTCGTGTCTGATCATGCACTGATCACGTGGCTATCATGCACTGCTCACGTGGCTGATCATGCCATGATCACGCAGCTACCATGTACTGGTCACATGACTGATCATGCACTGATCACGTGACTGATCATGCAGTGATCACGTGGCTATCATGAACTACTCACGTGGCTGATCATGCAATGATCATGTAGCTACTATGTACAGGTCACGTGAATGATCATACACCCATCAGGTGACTGATCATGCACTGATCACGTGGCTATCATGCACGGATCACGAGACTGGTCATGCACTGTTCACGTCTATATCATGCACTGATCACATGACTGCCCGTGCACTGATCACGTGGATGATCATACACTAATCTTGTGACAGATCATGCACTGATCACGTGGCTGATCATGCACTGATACCGTGACTGAGCATGGACTGATCACATGACTATCATGCAGTGATCACGTGACTTAATGGCGCTGATCATGTGACTGATCATGCGCTGATCATGTTTGCTATCATACACTGATCATGTGCCTCTGGAGGCAATAAACAAAGAGCTGAGTAGGCACGAATCAAACAGTCAGCAGGCAATAATCATGGAACTCAGGTGTGAGGGATCATGCTGCTCAGCTGGCAATAATCAAGCAGCTGAGCAGGCAGGAATTACGCAGCACAGCTGGCAATTGTCAAGCAGATGACAGGCAGGAATCGTGCAGCTCAGCTGGCAATTGTCAAGCAGATGAGCAGACAGTAATCACGCAGCTCAGCAGGCCCAGATCACGTGACTGAGCATGCACTGTTCACGTGGCTGATCATACACTGATCACGGGATGATCATGCACTGATCACGTGGATATCATGCACTGATCACGTGGCTGATCATGCACTGTTCACGTGTCGACCATGCACTGATCACGTGGCTGATCATACACTGATCACGTAACTGATCATGCACTGATCACGTGGCTATCATGCACTGATCACGTGGCTGAACATGCACCGTTCACGTGGCTGATCACACACCTGTCACGTGACATATCATGCACTGATCACGTGGGCACTCATGCACTGATCACGTGACTGATCATACTCTGCTCACGTAACTCATGCACACATCACGTGGCTATCATGCACTGCTCACGCTGATCATGCAATGATCATGTAGCTACCATGTACAGGTCACGTGAATGATCATACACCCATCACGTGACTGATCATGCACTGATCACGTGGCTATCATGCACGGATCACGAGACTGATCATGCACTGTTCACGCCTATATCATGCACTGATCACATGACTGCCCGTGCACTGATCACGTGGATGATCATACACTAATCTTGTGACAGATCATGCACTGATCACGTGGCTGATCATGCACTGATACCGTGACTGAGCATGGACTGATCACATGACTATCATGTAGTGATCACGTGACTTAATGGCGCTGATCATGTGACTGATCATGCGCTGATCATGTTTGCTATCATACACTGATCATGTGCCTCTGGAGGCAATAAACAAAGAGCTGAGTAGGCACGAATCAAACAGTCAGCAGGCAATAATCATGGAACTCAGGTGTGAGGAATCATGCTGCTCAGCTGGCACAATCAAGCAGCTGAGCAGGCAGGAATTACGCAGCACAGCTGGCAATTGTCAAGCAGATGACAGGCAGGAATCGTGCAGCTCAGCTGGCAATTGTCAAGCAGATGAGCAGACAGTAATCACGCAGCTCAGCAGGCCCAGATCACGTGACTGAGCATGCACTGTTCACGTGGCTGATCATACACTGATCACGTGATGATCATGCACTGATCACGTGGCTGATCATACACTGTTCACGTGTCTGACCATGCACTGATCACGTGGCTGATCATACACTGCTCACGTAACTGATCATGCACTGATCACGTGGCTATCATGCACTGATCACGTGGCTGAACATGCACTGTTCACGTGGCTGATCACACACCTGTCACGTGACATATCATGCACTGATCACGTGGCACTCATGCACTGATCACGTGGCTGATCATACTCTGCTCACGTAACTCATGCACACATCACGTGGCTATCATGCACTGCTCACGTGGCTCGTCATGGAATGATCACGTAGCAACCATATACTGGTAACGTGACTGATCATGCAAAGATCACGTAAATGATCATGCACTGTTCACGTGACTGATCATGTACTGATCACGTGACTGATCATGCACTGACCACGTGGCTATCATGCTCTGCTCACGTGGCTGATCATGCAACGATCACGTAGCAACCATGTACTGGTCACGTGACTGATCATGCACTGATCACGTAATTGATCCTGCACTGATCACGTGGCTCATCATGCACTGATCACGTGGCTGATCATGCACATGTATCACGTGACTGATCATGCACTGATCCGTGGCTCTCATGCACTGATCACGTGGCTGTCATGCACTGATCACGTGGATATCATGCACTGATCATGTGGCTGATCACACACGTATCACATGACTGATCATGCACTGATCACGTGGCTATCATGCACTGATCACGTGGCTATCATGCACTGATCACGTGGCTTATCAGGCAATGATCACGTAGCTACCTGTACTGGTCACGTAACTGATCATGCACTGAGCACGTAATTGATCATGCACTGATCATGTGGCTGATCATGCACTGATCACGTGGCTGATCATACACTGATCACATAACTGATCATGCACTGATCACGTGACTGATCATGCACTGATCACGTGGCTATCATGCACTGATCACGTGGCTGATCATGCACTGATCACGTGGCTGATCATGCACTGATCACGTGGCTGATCATGCACTGATCACGTGGCTGACATATGCACTGATCACGTGACTGATCATGCACTGATCACGTGGCTATCATGCACTGATCACGTGGCTGATCATGCACTGATCACGTGGCTGATCACACACTGATCACGTGACTGATCATGCACTGATCACGTGGCACTCATGCACTGATCACGTGGCTGATCATGCTCTGCTCACGTAACTGATCATGCACTGATCACGTGGCTATCATGCACTGCTCACGTGGCTGTCATGGAATGATCACGTAGCAACCATATACTGGTAACGTGACTGATCATGCAATGATCACGAATGATCATGCACTGTTCACGTGACTGATCATGTACTGATCACGTGACTGATCATGCACTGACCACGCGGCTATCATGCTCTGCTCACGTGGCTGATCATGCAGCGATCACGTAGCAACCATGTACTGGTCACGTGACTGATCATGCACTGATCACGTAATTGATCATGCACTGATCACGTGGCTCATCATGCACTGATCACGTGGCTGATCACACAGGTATCACGTGACTGATCATGCACTGATCACGGCTTCATGCACTGATCACGTGGCTGTCATGCACTGATCACGTGGCTATCATGCACTGATCACGTGGCTGATCACACACGTATCACATGACTGATCATGCACTGATCACGTGGCTATCATGCACTGATCACGTGGCTATCATGCACTGATCACGTGGCTGATCAGGCAATGATCACGTAGCTAACATGTACTGGTCACGTGACTGATCATGCACTGAGCACGTAATTGATCATGCACTGATCATGTGGCTGATCATGCACTGATCACGTGGCTGATCATACACTGATCACATAACTGATCATGCACTGATCACGTGGACGATCATGCACTGATCACGTGGTCATGCACTGATCACATAACTGATCATGCACTGATCACGTGCTGATCATGCACTGATCACGTGGCTATCATGCACTGATCACTTGGCTGGACATACACTGATCACGCGCCTGGTCATGCACTGATCACGTGGCTGATCATGCACTGATCACGTGACTGATCATGCACTGATCTCGTATCTGATCATGCACTGATCACGTGGCTATCATGCACTGCTCACGTGGCTGATCATGCCATGATCACGCAGCTACCATGTACTGGTCACATGACTGATCATGCACTGATCACGTGACTGATCATGCAGTGATCACGTGGCTATCATGAACTTCTCACGTGGCTGATCATGCAATGATCATGTAGCTACCATGTACAGGTCACGTGAATGATCATACACCCATCAGGTGACTGATCATGCACTGATCACGTGGCTATCATGCACTGATCACGAGACTGATCATGCACTGTTCACGCCTATATCATGCACTGATCACATGACTGCCCGTGCACTGATCACGTGGATGATCATACACTAATCTTGTGACAGATCATGCACTGATCACGTGGCTGATCATGCACTGATACCGTGACTGAGCATGGACTGATCACATGACTATCATGTAGTGATCACGTGACTTAATGGCGCTGATCATGTGACTGATCATGCGCTGATCATGTTTGCTATCATACACTGATCATGTGCCTCTGGAGGCAATAAACAAAGAGCTGAGTAGGCACGAATCAAACAGTCAGCAGGCAATAATCATGGAACTCAGGTGTGAGGAATCATGCTGCTCAGCTGGCAATAATCAAGCAGCTGAGCAGGCAGGAATTACGCAGCACAGCTGGCAATTGTCAAGCAGATGACAGGCAGGAATCGTGCAGCTCAGCTGGCAATTGTCAAGCAGATGAGCAGACAGTAATCACGCAGCTCAGCAGGCCCAGATCACGTGACTGAGCATGCACTGTTCACGTGGCTGATCATACACTGATCACGGGATGATCATGCACTGATCACTTGGATATCATGCACTGATCACGTGGCTGATCATACACTGTTCACGTGTCTGAGCATGCACTGATCACGTGGCTGATCATGCACTGCTCACGTAACTGATCATGCACTGATCACGTGGCTATCATGCACTGATCACGTGGCTGAACATGCACTGTTCACGTGGCTGATCACACACCTGTCACGTGATATATCATGCACTGATCACGTGGCACTCATGCACTGATCACGTGGCTGATCATACTCTGCTCACGTAACTCATGCACACATCACGTGGCTATCATGCACTGCTCACGTGGCTCGTCATGGAATGATCACGTAGCAACCATATACTGGTAACGTGACTGATCATGCAAAGATCACGCAAATGATCATGCACTGTTCACGTGACTGATCATGTACTGATCACGTGACTGATCATGCACTGACCACGTGGCTATCATGCTCTGCTCACGTGGCTGATCATGCAACGATCACGGAGCAACCATGTACTGGTCACGTGACTGATCATGCACTGATCACGTAATTGATCCTGCACTGATCACGTGGCTCATCATGCACTGATCACGTGGCTGATCACACATGTATCACGTGACTGATCATGCACTGATCCCGTGGCTCTCATGCACTGATCACGTGGCTGTCATGCACTGATCACGCTGTCATGCACTGATCACGTGGATATCATGCACTGATCACGTGGCTGATCACACACGTATCACATGACTGATCATGCACTGATCACGTGGCTATCATGCACTGATCACGTGGCTATCATGCACTGATCACGTGGCTTATCAGGCAATGATCACGTAGCTACCATGTACTGGTCACGTAACTGATCATGCACTGAGCACGTAATTGATCATGCACTGATCATGTGGCTGATCATGCACTGATCACGTGGCTGATCATACACTGATCACATAACTGATCATGCACTGATCACGTGACTGATCATGCACTGATCACGTGGCTATCATGCACTGATCACTTGGCTGGATCATACACTGATCACGTGCCTGGTCATGCACTGATCACGTGGCTGATCATGCACTGATCACGTGACTGATCATGCACTGATCTGTCTGATCATGCACTGATCACGTGGCTATCATGCACTGCTCACGTGGCTGATCATGCCATGATCACGCAGCTACCATGTACTGGTCACATGACTGATCATGCACTGATCACGTGACTGATCATGCAGTGATCACGTGGCTATCATGAACTACTCACGTGGCTGATCATGCAATGATCATGTAGCTACCATGTACAGGTCACGTGAATGATCATACACCCATCAGGTGACTGATCATGCACTGATCACGTGGCTATCATGCACTGATCACGAGACTGATCATGCACTGTTCACGCCTATATCATGCACTGATCACATGACTGCCCGTGCACTGATCACGTGGATGATCATACACTAATCTTGTGACAGATCATGCACTGATCACGTGGCTGATCATGCACTGATACCGTGACTGAGCATGGACTGATCACATGACTATCATGTAGTGATCACGTGACTTAATGGCGCTGATCATGTGACTGATCATGCGCTGATCATGTTTGCTATCATACACTGATCATGTGCCTCTGGAGGCAATAAACAAAGAGCTGAGTAGGCACGAATCAAACAGTCAGCAGGCAATAATCATGGAACTCAGGTGTGAGGAATCATGCTGCTCAGCTGGCAATAATCAAGCAGCTGAGCAGGCAGGAATTACGCAGCACAGCTGGCAATTGTCAAGCAGATGACAGGCAGGAATCGTGCAGCTCAGCTGGCAATTGTCAAGCAGATGAGCAGACAGTAATCACGCAGCTCAGCAGGCCCAGATCACGTGACTGAGCATGCACTGTTCACGTGGCTGATCATACACTGATCACGTGATGATCATGCACTGATCACTTGGATATCATGCACTGATCACGTGGCTGATCATACACTGTTCACGTGTCTGACCATGCACTGATCACGTGGCTGATCATACACTGCTCACGTAACTGATCATGCACTGATCACGTGGCTATCATGCACTGATCACGTGGCTGAACATGCACTGTTCACGTGGCTGATCACACACCTGTCACGTGACATATCCTGCACTGATCACGTGGCACTCATGCACTGATCACGTGGCTGATGCATACTCTGCTCACGTAACTCATGCACACATCACGTGGCTATCATGCACTGCTCACGTGGCTGTCATGCAATGATCACGTAGCACCATGTACTGGTCACGTGACTGATCATGCAACGATCACGTGACTGATCATGCACTGATCACGTGACTATCATGCACTGATCACGTGACTGATCATGCACTGTTCACGCCTATATCATGCACTGATCACGTGACTGCCCGTGCACTGATCACGTGGATGATCATGCACTAATCTTGTGACTGATCATGCACTGATCACGTGGCTGATCATGCACTGATACCGTGACTGATCATGCACTGATCACGTGGCTGATCACCATGTAGTGATCACGTGACTTAATGGCGCTGATCATGTACTGATCATGCGCTGATCATGTTTGCTATCATACACTGATCATGTGCCTCTGGAGGCAATAAACAAAGAGCTGAGTAGGCACGAATCAAACTGTGCAGGCACTAATCATGGAACTCAGCGTGAGGAATCATGCTGCTCAGCTGGCAATAATCAAGCAGCTGAGCAGGCAGGAATTACGCAGCACAGCTGGCAATTGTCAAGCAGATGACAGGCAGGAATCGTGCAGCTCAGCTGGCACTGTCAAGCAGATGAGCAGACAGTAATCACGCAGCTCAGCAGGCCCAGATCACGTGACTGAGCATGCACTGTTCACATGGCTGATCATACACTGTTCACGTGACTGATCATGCACTGATCACGTGGCTGATCATGCACTGCTCACGTAACTGATCATGCACTGATCACGTGGCTATCATGCACTGATCACGTGGCTGAACATGCACTGTTCACGTGGCTGATCACACACCTGTCACGTGACATATCCTGCACTGATCACGTGGCACATGCACTGATCACGTGGCTGATCATACTCTGCTCACGCAACGCACACACCACGTGGCTATCATGCACTGCTCACGTGGCTGTCATGGAATGATCACGTAGCAACCATATACTGGTAACGTGACTGATCATGCAAAGATCACGCAAATGATCATGCACTGTTCACGTGACTGATCATGTACTGATCACGTGACTGATCATGCACTGACCACGTGGCTATCATGCTCTGCTCACGTGGCTGATCATGCAACGATCACGAGCAACCATGTACTGGTCACGTGACTGATCATGCACTGATCACGCATGATCCTGCACTGATCACGTGGCTCATCATGCACTGATCACGTGGCTGATCACACATGATCACGTGACTGATCATGCACTGATCCCGTGGTCATGCACTGATCACGGGCTGTCATGCACTGATCACGCGGATATCATGCACTGATCATGTGGCTGATCACACTAACGATCACATGACTGATCATGCACTGATCACGTGGCATCATGCACTGATCACGTGGCTATCATGCACTGATCACGTGGCTTATCAGGCAATGATCACGCAGCTACCATGTACTGGTCACGAACTGATCATGCACTGAGCACGAATTGATCATGCACTGATCATGGCTGATCATGCACTGATCACGTGGCTGATCATACACTGATCACGCAACTGATCATGCACTGATCACGTGACTGATCATGCACTGATCACGTGGCTATCATGCACTGATCACGTGGCTGATCATGCACTGATCACGTGACTGATCATGCACTGATCACGTGGCTGATCATGCACTGATCACGTGGCTGATCATGCACTGATCACGCACTGATCATGCACTGATCACGTGGCTATCATGCACTGATCACGTGGCTGAACATGCACTGATCACGTGGCTGATCACGCACCTGTCACGTGACAGATCATGCACTGATCACGTGGCATCATGCACTGATCACGTGGCTGATCATACTCTGCTCACGAATCATGCACACCACGGCTATCATGCACTGCTCACGGGTCTGGCGGACTGATCACGCGGCAACCATATACTGTAACGTGACTGATCATGCACTGATCACGTGACTGATCATGCACTGATCACGTGACTGATCATGCACTGATCACGTGACTGATCATGCACTGATCACGTGGCTATCATGCACTGCTCACGTGGCTGATCATGCAATGATCACGTAGCAACCATGTACTGGTCACGTGACTGATCATGCACTGATCACGAATTGATCCTGCACTGATCACGTGGCTCATCACGCACTGATCACGTGGCTGATCACACATGATCACGTGACTGATCATGCACTGATCCCGTGGCTCTCATGCACTGATCACGTGGCTGATCATGCACTGATCACGTGGATATCATGCACCGATCACGCGGCTGATCACACACTGATCACGTGACTGATCACGCACTGATCACGTGGCTATCATGCACTGATCACGTGGCATCATGCACTGATCACGTGGCTGATCATGCACTGATCACGAGCGATCATGCACTGATCACGTGACTGATCGTGCACTGATCACGACTGATCATGCACTGATCATGGTTGATCATGCACTGATCACGTGCTGATCATGCACTGATCACGTAACTGATCATGCACTGATCACGTGACTGATCATGCACTGATCACGTGGCTGATCATGCACTGATCACGTAACTGATCATGCACTGATCACGCGATGATCATGCACTGATCACGTGGCTATCATGCACTGATCACTTGGCTGGACATACACTGATCACGCGCTGGTCATGCACTGATCACGTGGCTGATCATGCACTGATCACGTGACTGATCATGCACTGATCTCGTGTCTGATCATGCACTGATCACGTGGCTATCATGCACTGCTCACGTGGCTGATCATGCCATGATCACGCAGCTACCATGTACTGGTCACATGACTGATCATGCACTGATCACGTGACTGATCATGCAGTGATCACGTGGCTATCATGCACTCCTCACGTGGCTGATCATGCAATGATCATGTAGCTACCATGTACAGGTCACGTGAATGATCATGCACCGATCAGGTGACTGATCATGCACTGATCACGTGGCTATCATGCACGGATCACGACTGATCATGCACTGTTCACGTCTATATCATGCACTGATCACATGACTGCTCGTGCACTGATCACGTGGATGATCATACACTAATCTTGTGACAGATCATGCACTGATCACGTGGCTGATCATGCACTGATACCGTGACTGAGCATGGACTGATCACATGACTATCATGTAGTGATCACGTGACTTAATGGCGCTGATCATGTGACTGATCATGCGCTGATCATGTTTGCTATCATACACTGATCATGTGCCTCTGGAGGCAATAAACAAAGAGCTGAGTAGGCACGAATCAAACAGTCAGCAGGCAATAATCATGGAACTCAGGTGTGAGGAATCATGCTGCTCAGCTGGCAATAATCAAGCAGCTGAGCAGGCAGGAATTACGCAGCACAGCTGGCAATTGTCAAGCAGATGACAGGCAGGAATCGTGCAGCTCAGCTGGCAATTGTCAAGCAGATGAGCAGACAGTAATCACGCAGCTCAGCAGGCCCAGATCACGTGACTGAGCATGCACTGCTCACGTGGCTGATCATACACTGATCACGTGATGATCATGTACTGATCACTTGGATATCATGCACTGATCACGTGGCTGATCATACACTGTTCACGCGTCTGACCATGCACTGATCACGTGGCTGATCATACACTGCTCACGTAACTGATCATGCACTGATCACGTGGATCATGCACTGATCACGTGGCTGATCATGCACTGATCACGTGGCTGATCACACACCTGTCACGGTGATCATGCACTGACCACGTGGCACTCATGCACTGATCACGTGGCTGATCATACTGCTCACGTAACTCATGCACACATCACGTGGCTATCATGCACTGCTCACGTGGCTGATCATGGAATGATCATGTAGCAACCATATACTGGTCACGTGACTGATCATGCACCCATCGTGACTGATCATGCACTGATCACGTGGCTATCACGCACTGATCACGTGACTGATCATGCACTGATCACGTCTATATCATGCACTGATCACATGACTGATCCATGCACTGATCACGTGGATGATCATACACTAATCACGTGACAGATCATGCACTGATCACGTGGCTGATCATGCACTGATCACGTGACTGATCATGGACTGATCACGTGACTATCATGTAGTGATCACGTGACTTAATGGCGCTGATCACGTGACTGATCATGCACTGATCATGTTTGCTATCATGCACTGATCATGTGCCTCTGGAGGCAATAAACAAAGAGCTGAGTAGGCACGAATCAAACAGTCAGCAGGCATAATCATGAACTCAGGTGTGAGGAATCATGCTGCTCAGCTGGCAATAATCAAGCAGCTGAGCAGGCAGGAATTACGCAGCACAGCTGGCAATTGTCAAGCAGATGACAGGCAGGAATCGTGCAGCTCAGCTGGCAATTGTCAAGCAGATGAGCAGACAGTAATCACGCAGCTCAGCAGGCCCTGATCACGTGACTGAGCATGCACTGTTCACGTGGCTGATCATACACTGATCACGTGATGATCATGCACTGATCACTTGGATATCATGCACTGATCACGTGGCTGATCATACACTGTTCACGTGTCTGACCATGCACTGATCACGTGGCTGATCATACACTGATCACGTAACTGATCATGCACTGATCACGTGGCTATCATGCACTGATCACGTGGCTGAACATGCACTGTTCACGTGGCTGATCACACACCTGTCACGTGACAATCATGCACTGATCACGTGGCACTCATGCACTGATCACGTGGCTGATCATACTCTGCTCACGTAACTCATGCACACATCACGTGGCTATCATGCACTGCTCACGTGGCTCGTCATGGAATGATCACGTAGCAACCATATACTGGTCACGTGACTGATCATGCACTGATCACGAATGATCATGCACTGTTCATGTGACTGATCATGCACTGATCACGTGACTGATCATGCACTGATCACGTGGCTATCATGCACTGCTCACGTGGCTGATCATGCAACGATCACGTAGCAACCATGTACTGGTCACGTGACTGATCATGCACTGATCACGAATTGATCCTGCACTGATCACGTGGCTCATCATGCACTGATCACGTGGCTGATCACACATGATCACGTGACTGATCATGCACTGATCCCGCGGCTCTCATGCACTGATCACGTGGCTGTCATGCACTGATCACGTGGATATCATGCACTGATCATGGCTGATCACACACGTATCACATGACTGATCATGCACTGATCACGTGGCTATCATGCACTGATCACGTGGCTGATCATGCACTGATCACGTGGCTATCATGCACTGATCACGTGGCTGATCATGCAATGATCACGTAGCTATCATGCACTGATCACGTAACTGATCATGCACTGATCACGTAACTGATCATGCACTGATCACGTGGCTGATCATGCACTGATCACGTGGCTGATCATGCACTGATCACGTGACTGATCATGCACTGATCACGTGACTGATCATGCACTGATCACGTGGCTATCATGCACTGATCACGTGGCTGATCATGCACTGATCACGTGACTGATCATGCACTGATCACGTGGCTATCATGCACTGCTCACGTGGCTGATCATGCCATGATCACGCAGCTACCATGTACTGGTCACATGACTGATCATGCACTGATCACGTGACTGATCATGCAGTGATCACGTGGCTATCATGCACTACTCACGTGGCTGATCATGCAATGATCATGTAGCTACCATGTACAGGTCACGTGAATGATCATACACCCATCAGGTGACTGATCATGCACTGATCACGTGGCTATCATGCACTGATCACGACTGATCATGCACTGTTCACGCCTATATCATGCACTGATCACATGACTGCCCATGCACTGATCACGTGGATGATCATACACTAATCTGTGACAGATCATGCACTGATCACGTGGCTGATCATGCACTGATACCGTGACTGAGCATGGACTGATCACATGACTATCATGTAGTGATCACGTGACTTAATGGCGCTGATCATGTGACTGATCATGCGCTGATCATGTTTGCTATCATACACTGATCATGTGCCTCTGGAGGCAATAAACAAAGAGCTGAGTAGGCACGAATCAAACAGTCAGCAGGCAATAATCATGGAACTCAGGTGTGAGGAATCATGCTGCTCAGCTGGCAATAATCAAGCAGCTGAGCAGGCAGGAATTACGCAGCACAGCTGGCAATTGTCAAGCAGATGACAGGCAGGAATCGTGCAGCTCAGCTGGCAATTGTCAAGCAGATGAGCAGACAGTAATCACGCAGCTCAGCAGGCCCAGATCACGTGACTGAGCATGCACTGTTCACGTGGCTGATCATACACTGATCACGTGATGATCATGCACTGATCACTTGGATATCATGCACTGATCACGTGGCTGATCATACACTGTTCACGTTCTGACCATGCACTGATCACGTGGCTGATCATACACTGCTCACGTAACTGATCATGCACTGATCACGTGGCTATCATGCACTGATCACGTGGCTGAACATGCACTGTTCACGTGGCTGATCACACACCTGTCACGTGACATATCATGCACTGATCACGTGGCACTCATGCACTGATCACGTGGCTGATCATACTCTGCTCACGTAACTCATGCACACATCACGTGGCTATCATGCACTGCTCACGTGGCTCATGGAATGATCACGTAGCAACCATATACTGGTAACGTGACTGATCATGCAAAGATCACGAATGATCATGCACTGTTCACGCGACTGATCATGTACTGATCACGTGACTGATCATGCACTGATCACGTGGCTATCATGCTCTGCTCACGTGGCTGATCATGCAACGATCACGTAGCAACCATGTACTGGTCACGTGACTGATCATGCACTGATCACGTGAATTGATCCTGCACTGATCACGTGGCTCATCATGCACTGATCACGTGGCTGATCACACATGTATCACGTGACTGATCATGCACTGATCCCGTGGCTCTCATGCACTGATCACGTGGCTGTCATGCACTGATCACGTGGATATCATGCACTGATCATGGCTGATCACACACGATCACATGACTGATCATGCACTGATCACGTGGCTATCATGCACTGATCACGTGGCTATCATGCACTGATCACGTGGCTGATCATGCAATGATCACGTAGCTATCATGTACTGATCACGTGACTGATCATGCACTGATCACGAATGATCATGCACTGATCACGTGGCTGATCATGCACTGATCACGTGGCTGATCATACACTGATCACATAACTGATCATGCACTGATCACGTGACTGATCATGCACTGATCACGGCTATCATGCACTGATCACTTGGCTGACATACACTGATCACGTGCTGATCATGCACTGATCACGTGGCTGATCATGCACTGATCACGTGACTGATCATGCACTGATCTCGGTTCGATCATGCACTGATCACGTGGCTATCATGCACTGCTCACGTGGCTGATCATGCCATGATCACGCAGCTACCATGTACTGGTCACATGACTGATCATGCACTGATCACGTGACTGATCATGCAGTGATCACGTGGCTATCATGAACTACTCACGTGGCTGATCATGCAATGATCATGTAGCTACTATGTACAGGTCACGTGAATGATCATACACCCATCAGGTGACTGATCATGCACTGATCACGTGGCTATCATGCACTGATCACACTGATCATGCACTGATCACGCCTATATCATGCACTGATCACATGACTGCCCGTGCACTGATCACGTGGATGATCATACACTAATCTTGTGACAGATCATGCACTGATCACGTGGCTGATCATGCACTGATACCGTGACTGAGCATGGACTGATCACATGACTATCATGTAGTGATCACGTGACTTAATGGCGCTGATCATGTGACTGATCATGCGCTGATCATGTTTGCTATCATACACTGATCATGTGCCTCTGGAGGCAATAAACAAAGAGCTGAGTAGGCACGAATCAAACAGTCAGCAGGCAATAATCATGGAACTCAGGTGTGAGGAATCATGCTGCTCAGCTGGCAATAATCAAGCAGCTGAGCAGGCAGGAATTACGCAGCACAGCTGGCAATTGTCAAGCAGATGACAGGCAGGAATCGTGCAGCTCAGCTGGCAATTGTCAAGCAGATGAGCAGACAGTAATCACGCAGCTCAGCAGGCCCAGATCACGTGACTGAGCATGCACTGTTCACGTGGCTGATCATACACTGATCACGTGATGATCATGCACTGATCACTTGGATATCATGCACTGATCACGTGGCTGATCATACACTGTTCACGTGTCTGACCATGCACTGATCACGTGGCTGATCATACACTGCTCACGTAACTGATCATGCACTGATCACGTGGCTATCATGCACTGATCACGTGGCTGAACATGCACTGTTCACGTGGCTGATCACACACCTGTCACGTGACATATCATGCACTGATCACGTGGCACTCATGCACTGATCACGTGGCTGATCATACTCTGCTCACGTAACTCATGCACACATCACGTGGCTATCATGCACTGCTCACGTGGCTCACATGGAATGATCACGTAGCAACCATATACTGGTCACGTGACTGATCATGCAAAGATCACGAAATGATCATGCACTGTTCACGTGACTGATCATGTACTGATCACGTGACTGATCATGCACTGACCACGCGGCTATCATGCTCTGCTCACGTGGCTGATCATGCACGATCACGAGCAACCATACTGTCACGTGACTGATCATGCACTGATCACGTAATTGATCCTGCACTGATCACGTGGCTCATCATGCACTGATCACGTGGCTGATCACACATGTATCACGTGACTGATCATGCACTGATCCCGTGGCTCATGCACTGATCACGTGGCTGTCATGCACTGATCACGTGGATATCATGCACTGATCACGTGGCTGATCACACACGTATCACATGACTGATCATGCACTGATCACGTGGCTATCATGCACTGATCATGGCTATCATGCACTGATCACGTGGCTATCATGCACTGATCACGTGCTGATCATGCAATGATCACGTAGCGCCATGTACTGATCACGTGACTGATCATGCACTGATCACGTAATTGATCATGCACTGATCACGTGGCTGATCATGCACTGATCACGTGGCTGATCATACACTGATCACGTGGCTGATCATGCACTGATCACGTGACTGATCATGCACTGATCACGTGGCTATCATGCACTGATCACGTGGCTGATCATGCACTGATCACGTGTCTGATCATGCACTGATCACGTGGCTATCATGCACTGCTCACGTGGCTGATCATGCCATGATCACGCAGCTACCATGTACTGGTCACATGACTGATCATGCACTGATCACGTGACTGATCATGCAGTGATCACGTGGCTATCATGAACTACTCACGTGGCTGATCATGCAATGATCATGTAGCTACCATGTACAGGTCACGTGAATGATCATACACCCATCAGGTGACTGATCATGCACTGATCACGTGGCTATCATGCACTGATCACGAGACTGATCATGCACTGTTCACGCCTATATCATGCACTGATCACATGACTGCCCGTGCACTGATCACGTGGATGATCATACACTAATCTTGTGACAGATCATGCACTGATCACGTGGCTGATCATGCACTGATACCGTGACTGAGCATGGACTGATCACATGACTATCATGTAGTGATCACGTGACTTAATGGCGCTGATCATGTGACTGATCATGCGCTGATCATGTTTGCTATCATACACTGATCATGTGCCTCTGGAGGCAATAAACAAAGAGCTGAGTAGGCACGAATCAAACAGTCAGCAGGCACAATCATGGAACACAGGTGTGAGGAATCATGCTGCTCAGCTGGCAATAATCAAGCAGCTGAGCAGGCAGGAATTACGCAGCACAGCTGGCAATTGTCAAGCAGATGACAGGCAGGAATCGTGCAGCTCAGCTGGCAATTGTCAAGCAGATGAGCAGACAGTAATCACGCAGCTCAGCAGGCCCAGATCACGTGACTGAGCATGCATTGTTCACGTGGCTGATCATACACTGATCACGTGATGATCATGCACTGATCACTTGGATATCATGCACTGATCACGTGGCTGATCATACACTGTTCACGTGTCTGACCATGCACTGATCACGTGGCTGATCATACACTGCTCACGTAACTGATCATGCACTGATCACGTGGCTATCATGCACTGATCACGTGGCTGAACATGCACTGTTCACGTGGCTGATCACACACCTGTCACGTGACATATCATGCACTGATCACGTGGCACTCATGCACTGATCACGTGGCTGATCATACTCTGCTCACGTAACTCATGCACACATCACGTGGCTATCATGCACTGCCCACGTGGCTCGTCATGGAATGATCACGTAGCAACCATATACTGGTAACGTGACTGATCATGCAAAGATCACGCAAATGATCATGCACTGTTCACGTGACTGATCATGCACTGATCACGTGACTGATCATGCACTGATCACGTGGCTATCATGCACTGCTCACGTGGCTGATCATGCAATGATCACGCAGCTACCATGTACTGGTCACGTGACTGATCATGCACTGATCACGAATTGATCCTGCACTGATCACGTGGCTCATCATGCACTGATCACGTGGCTGATCACACATGTATCACGTGACTGATCATGCACTGATCCCGTGGCTCTCATGCACTGATCACGTGGCTGTCATGCACTGATCACGTGGATATCATGCACTGATCATGGCTGATCACACACGATCACATGACTGATCATGCACTGATCACGTGGCTATCATGCACTGATCACGTGGCTATCATGCACTGATCACGTGCTGATCAGGCAATGATCACGTAGCTACCATGTACTGGTCACGCGACTGATCATGCACTGAGCACGTAATTGATCATGCACTGATCATGTGGCTGATCATGCACTGATCACGTGGCTGATCATACACTGATCACGTAACTGATCATGCACTGATCACGTGACTGATCATGCACTGATCACGTGGCTATCACATGCACTGATCACGTGGCTGGACATACACTGATCACGTGGCTGATCATGCACTGATCACGTGACTGATCATGCACTGATCTCGTGTCTGATCATGCACTGATCACGTGGCTATCATGCACTGCTCACGTGGCTGATCATGCCATGATCACGCAGCTACCATGTACTGGTCACATGACTGATCATGCACTGATCACGTGACTGATCATGCAGTGATCACGTAGCTATCATGAACTACTCACGTGGCTGATCATGCAATGATCATGTAGCTACCATGTACAGGTCACGTGAATGATCATACACCCATCAGGTGACTGATCATGCACTGATCACGTGGCTATCATGCACTGATCACGAGACTGATCATGCACTGTTCACGCCTATATCATGCACTGATCACATGACTGCCCGTGCACTGATCACGTGGATGATCATACACTAATCTTGTGACAGATCATGCACTGATCACGTGGCTGATCATGCACTGATACCGTGACTGAGCATGGACTGATCACATGACTATCATGTAGTGATCACGTGACTTAATGGCGCTGATCATGTGACTGATCATGCGCTGATCATGTTTGCTATCATACACTGATCATGTGCCTCTGGAGGCACAAAGAGCTGAGTAGGCACGAATCAAACAGTCAGCAGGCAATAATCATGGAACTCAGGTGTGAGAAATCATGCTGCTCAGCTGGCAATAATCAAGCAGATGAGCAGGCAGGAATTACGCAGCACAGGTGGCAATTGTCAAGCAGATGACAGGCAGGAATCGTGCAGCTCAGCTGGCAATCGTCAAGCAGATGAGCAGACAGTAATCACGCAGCTCAGCAGGCCCTGATCACGTGACTGAGCATGCACTGATCACGTGGCTGATCATACACTGATCACGTGATGATCATGCACTGATCACGTGGCTATCATGTACTGATCACGTGGCTGATCATGCACTGATCACGTGGCTGATCACACACCTGATCACGTGACATATCATGCACTGATCACGTGGCACTCATGCACTGATCACGTGGCTGATCATACTCTGATCACGTAACTCATGCACATCACGTGGCTATCATGCACTGCCCACGTGGCTGGTCATGCAATGATCACGTAGCAACCATATACTGGTCACGTGACTGATCATGCAAAGATCACGTGAATGATCATGCACTGTTCACGTGACTGATCATGTACTGATCACGAGATTGATCATGCACTGATCACGTGGCTATCATGCTGCTCACGTGGCTGATCATGCAACGATCACGTAGCAACCATGTACTGATCACGTGACTGATCATGCACTGATCACGAATTGATCCTGCACTGATCACGTGGCTCATCATGCACTGATCACGTGGCTGATCACACATGTATCACGTGACTGATCATGCACTGATCACGTGACTCTCATGCACTGATCACGTGGCTGTCATGCACTGATCACGTGGATATCATGCACTGATCACGTGGCTGATCACACACGTATCACATGACTGATCATGCACTGATCACGGCTATCATGCACTCATCACGTGGCTATCATGCACTGATCACGTGGCTGATCAGGCAATGATCACGTAGTTACCATGTACTGGTCACGGAACTGATCATGCACTGATCACGTAATTGATCATGCACTGCTCATGTGGCTGATCATGTACTGATCAAGTGGCTGATCATACACTGATCACATAACTGATCATGCACTGATTACGTGACTGATCATGCACTGATCACATGGCTATCATGCACTGATCACGTGGCTCGACATGCACTGATCACGTGCCTGATCATGCACTGATCACGTGGCTGATCATGCACTGATCACGTGATTGACCATGCACTGACCACGTGACCGATCATGCACTGATCACGTGGCTATCATGCACTGCTCACGTGGCTGATCATGCATGATCACGCAGCTACCATGTACTGGTCACATGACTGATCATGCACTGATCACGGGACTGATCATGCACTGATCACGTGGCTATCATGCATTGACTCACGTGGCTGATCATGCAATGATCATGTAGCTACTATGTACTGGTCACGTGAATGATCATGCACCGATCAGGTGACTGATCATGCACTGATCACGTGGCTATCATGCACTGATCACGGGACTGATCATGCACTGATCACGTCGATATCATGCACTGATCACGTGGCTGATCATGCACTGATCACGTGGCTGATCATACACTGATCATGGTGACTGATCATGCACTGATCACGTGGCTGATCATGCACTGATCACGTGGCTGATCATGCACTGATCACGTGTCTGATCATGCACTGATCACGTGGCTATCATGCACTGTCACGTGGCTGATCATGCCATGATCACGCAGCTACCATGCACTGGTCACATGACTGATCATGCACTGATCACGTGACTGATCATGCAGTGATCATGGCTATCATGCACTATCACGTGGCTGATCATGCAATGATCATTACCATACAGGTCACGTGAATGATCATACACCCATCAGGTGACTGATCATGCACTGATCACGGCTATCATGCACTGATCACGAGACTGATCATGCACTGTTCACGCCTATATCATGCACTGATCACATGACTGCCCGTGCACTGATCACGTGCATGATCATACACTAATCTTGTGACAGATCATGCACTGATCACGTGGCTGATCATGCACTGATACCGTGACTGAGCATGGACTGATCACATGACTATCATGTAGTGATCACGTGACTTAATGGCGCTGATCATGTGACTGATCATGCGCTGATCATGTTTGCTATCATACACTGATCATGTGCTCTGGAGGCAATAACAAAGAGCTGAGTAGGCACGAATCAAACAGTCAGCAGGCAATAATCATGGAACTCAGCTGTGAGGAATCATGCTGCTCAGCTGGCACATCAAGCAGATGAGCAGACAGTAATCACGCAGCTCAGCAGGCCCAGATCACGTGACCGAGCATGCACTGTTCACGTGGCTGATCATACACTGATCACGCGATGATCATGCACTGATCACTTGGATATCATGCACTGATCACGTGGCTGATCATACACTGTTCACGTGTGACCATGCACTGATCACGTGGCTGATCATACACTGCTCACGTAACTGATCATGCACTGATCACGTGGCTATCATGCACTGATCACGGCTGAACATGCACTGTTCACGTGGCTGATCACACACCTGTCACGTGACTGATCATGCACTGATCACGTGGCACTCATGCACTGATCACGTGGCTGATCATACCTGCTCACGAACTCATGCACACATCACGTGGCTATCATGCACTGCTCACGTGGCTCGTCATGGAATGATCACGTAGCAACCATACTGGTAACGTGACTGATCATACAAAGATCACGAATGATCATGCACTGTTCACGTGACTGATCATGTACTGATCACGTGACTGATCATGCACTGACCACGTGGCTATCATGCTCTGCTCACGTGGCTGATCATGCAACGATCACGAGCAACCATGTACTGGTCACGTGACTGATCATGCACTGATCACGTAATTGATCCTGCACTGATCACGTGGCTCATCATGCACTGATCACGTGGCTGATCATGCACATGTTCACGTGACTGATCATGCACTGATCCCGTGGCTATCATGCACTGATCACGTGGCTGATCATGCACTGATCACGTGGCTATCAGGCAATGATCACGTGGCTGATCACACACGATCACGTGACTGATCATGCACTGATCATGGCTGATCATGCACTGATCACGTGGCTGATCATGCACTGATCACGTAACTGATCATGCACTGATCACGTGACTGATCATGCACTGATCACGCGGCTATCATGCACTGATCACTTGGCTGACATACACTGATCACGTGCCTGGTCATGCACTGATCACGTGGCTGATCATGCACTGATCACGTGGCTGATCATGCACTGATCACGTAACTGATCATGCACTGATCACGTGGCTATCATGCACTGCTCACGTGGCTGATCATGCCATGATCACGCAGCTACCATGTACTGGTCACGTGACTGATCAAGTACTGATCACGTGACTGATCATGCACTGATCACGTGGCTATCATGAACTGATCACGTGGCTGATCATGCAATGATCACGTAGCTACCATGTACAGGTCACGTGACTGATCATACACCGATCAGGTGACTGATCATGCACTGATCACGTGGCTATCATGCACTGATCACGAGACTGATCATGCACTGATCACGTCTATATCATGCACTGATCACGTGACTGCCCGTGCACTGATCACGTGGATGATCATGCACTGATCTTGTGACAGATCATGCACTGATCACGTGGCTGATCATGCACTGATACCGTGACTGAGCATGCACTGATCACATGACTATCATGCACTGATCACGTGACTTAATGGCGCTGATCATGTGACTGATCATGCGCTGATCATGTTTGCTATCATACACTGATCATGTGCCTCTGGAGGCAATAAACAAAGAGCTGAGTAGGCACGAATCAAACAGTCAGCAGGCAATAATCATGGAACTCAGGTGTGAGGAATCATGCTGCTCAGCTGGCAATAATCAAGCAGCTGAGCAGGCAGGAATTACGCAGCACAGCTGGCAATTGTCAAGCAGATGACAGGCAGGAATCGTGCAGCTCAGCTGGCAATTGTCAAGCAGATGAGCAGACAGTAATCACGCAGCTCAGCAGGCCCTGATCACGTGACTGAGCATGCACTGTTCACGTGGCTGATCATACACTGATCACGTGATGATCATGTACTGATCACTTGGATATCATGCACTGATCACGTGGCTGATCATACACTGTTCACGTGGCTGACCATGCACTGATCACGTGGCTGATCATACACTGATCACGTAACTGATCATGCACTGATCACGTGGCTTATCATGCACTGATCACGTGGCACTCATGCACTGATCACGTGGCTGATCATACTCTGTCACGTAACTCATGCACATCACGTGGCTATCATGCACTGCTCACGTGGCTGGTCATGCAATGATCACGTAGCAACCATATACTGTAACGTGACTGATCATGCTCAGATCACGTAAATGATCATGCACTGTTCGCGTGACTGATCATGTACTGATCACGTGACTGATCATGCACTGATCACGTGGCTATCATGCTCTGCTCACGTGGCTGATCAAGCAACGATCACGTAGCAACCATGTACTGGTCACGTGACTGATCATGCACTGATCACGTAATTGATCATGCACTGATCACGTGGCTCATCATGCACTGATCACGTGGCTGATCACACATGTATCACGCGACTGATCATGCACTGATCACGTGGCTGTCATGCACTGATCACGTGGCTGTCATGCACTGATCACGCGGATATCATGCACTGATCACGTGGCTGATCACACACGTATCACATGACTGATCATGCACTGATCACGTGGCTATCATGCACTGATCACGTGGCTATCATGCACTGATCACGTGGCTGATCAGGCAATGATCACGGAGCTACCATGTACTGGTCACGTGACTGATCATGCACTGATCACGTATTGATCATGCACTGATCATGTGGCTGATCATGCACTGATCACGTGGCTGATCATGCACTGATCACATAACTGATCATGCACTGATCACGTGACTGATCATGCACTGATCACGTGGCTATCATGCACTGATCACTTGGCTGACATACACTGATCACGTGCCTGGTCATGCACTGATCACGTGGCTGATCATGCACTGATCACGTGACTGATCATGCACTGATCTCGTGGTCTGATCATGCACTGATCACGTGGCTACCATGCACTGCTCACGTGGCTGATCATGCCATGATCACGCAGCTACCATGTACTGGTCACATGACTGATCATGCACTGATCACGTGACTGATCATGCAGTGATCACGTGGCTATCATGCACTACTCACGTGGCTGATCATGCAATGATCATGTAGCTACCATGTACAGATCACGTGAATGATCATACACCCATCAGGTGACTGATCATGCACTGATCACGTGGCTATCATGCACTGATCACGTGACTGATCATGCACTGTTCACGCCTATATCATGCACTGATCACATGACTGCCCGTGCACTGATCACGTGGATGATCATACACTAATCTTGTGACTGATCATGCACTGATCACGTGGCTGATCATGCACTGATCACGTGACTGAGCATGGACTGATCACGACTATCATGTAGTGATCACGTGACTTAATGCGCTGATCATGTGACTGATCATGCGCTGATCATTTGGCTATCATGCACTGATCACGTGGCTCATCATACACTGATCACGTGTCTGATCATGCACTGATCACGTGGCTGATCATACACTGATCACGTAACTGATCATGCACTGATCACGTGGCTATCATGCACTGATCACGTGGCTGACCATGCACTGATCACGTGGCTGATCACACACTGTCACGTGACATATCATGCACTGATCACGTGGTTATCATGCACTGATCACGTGGCTGATCATACTGTCACGTAACTCATGCACACATCACGTGACTATCATGCACTGATCACGTGGCTCGTCATGCAATGATCACGTAGCAATCATATACTGGTCACGTGACTGATCATGCACTGATCACGAATGATCATGCACTGTTCACGTGACTGATCATGTACTGATCACGTGACTGATCATGCACTGATCACGTGGCTATCATGCTCTGCTCACGTGGCTGATCATGCAACGATCACGGAGCAACCATGTACTGGTCACGTGACTGATCATGCACTGATCACGTAACTGATCCTGCACTGATCACGTGGCCCATCATGCACTGATCACGTGGCTGATCACACATGATCACGTGACTGATCATGCACTGATCACGTGGCTCTCATGCACTGATCACGTGGCTGTCATGCACTGATCACGCGGATATCATGCACTGATCACGTGGCTGATCATACACGATCACATGACTGATCATGCACTGATCACGTGGCTATCATGCACTGATCACGTGGCTATCATGCACTGATCACGTGGTTTATCAGGCAATGATCACGTAGCTACCATGTACTGGTCACGTGACTGATCATGCACTGATCACGTAATTGATCATGCACTGATCACGTGGCTGATCATGCACTGATCACGTGGCTGATCATGCACTGATCACGTGACTGATCATGCACTGATCACGTGACTGATCATGCACTGATCACGCGGCTGGTCATGCACTGATCACGTGGCTGATCATGCACTGATCACGTGACTGATCATGCACTGATCACGTGTCTGATCATGCACTGATCACGTGGCTATCATGCACTGCTCACGTGGCTGATCATGCCATGATCACGCAGCTACCATGTACTGGTCACATGACTGATCATGCACTGATCACGTGACTGATCATGCACTGATCACGTGGCTATCATGCACTGCTCACGTGGCTGATCATGCAATGATCACGTAGCTACTATGTACTGGTCACGTGAATGATCATACACCCATCAGGTGACTGATCATGCACTGATCACGTGGCTATCATGCACTGATCACGAGACTGATCATGTACTGATCACGTCTATATCATGCACTGATCACATGACTGCCCATGCACTGATCACGTGGATGATCATACACTAATCACGTGACAGATCATGCACTGATCACGTGGCTGATCATGCACTGATACCGTGACTGAGCATGGACTGATCACATGACTATCATGTAGTGATCACGTGACTTAATGGCGCTGATCATGTGACTGATCATGCGCTGATCATGTTTGCTATCATACACTGATCATGTGCCTCTGGAGGCAATAAACAAAGAGCTGAGTAGGCACGAATCAAACAGTCAGCAGGCAATAATCATGGAACTCAGGTGTGAGGAATCATGCTGCTCAGCTGGCAATAATCAAGCAGCTGAGCAGGCAGGAATTACGCAGCACAGCTGGCAATTGTCAAGCAGATGACAGGCAGGAATCGTGCAGCTCAGCTGGCAATTGTCAAGCAGATGAGCAGACAGTAATCACGCAGCTCAGCAGGCCCTGATCACGTGACTGAGCATGCACTGTTCACGTGGCTGATCATGCACTGATCACGTGATGATCATGCACTGATCACGTGGCTATCATGCACTGATCACGTGGCTGATCATGCACTGATCACGTGGCTGATCACACACTGTCACGTGACTATCATGCACTGATCACGTGGCATCATGCACTGATCACGTGGCTGATCATGCACTGATCACGTAACTCATGCACACATCACGTGGCTATCATGCACTGCTCTCGTGGTTCGTCATGGAATGATCACGTAGCAACCATATACTGGTCACGTGACTGATCATGCACTGATCACGAATGATCATGCACTGATCACGTGACTGATCATGCACTGATCACGTGACTGATCATGCACTGATCACGTGGCTATCATGCACTGCTCACGTGGCTGATCATGCAACGATCACGTAGCAACCATGTACTGGTCACGTGACTGATCATGCACTGATCACGTAATTGATCATGCACTGATCACGTGGCTATCATGCACTGATCACGTGGCTGATCACACATGATCACGTGACTGATCATGCACTGATCACGTGGCTATCATGCACTGATCACGTGGCTGTCATGCACTGATCACGTGGATATCATGCACTGATCACGTGGCTGATCACACACGATCACATGACTGATCATGCACTGATCACGTGGCTATCATGCACTGATCACGTGGCTATCATGCACTGATCACGTGGCTGATCATGCAATGATCACGTAGCTACCATGCACTGATCACGTGACTGATCATGCACTGATCACGTAATTGATCATGCACTGATCACGTGGCTGATCATGCACTGATCACGTGGCTATCATGCACTGATCACGTGGCTGATCATGCACTGATCACGTAACTGATCATGCACTGATCACGTGGCTGATCATGCACTGATCACGTGACTGATCATGCACTGATCACGTGGCTATCATGCACTGATCACGTGGCTGATCATGCACTGATCACGTGCCTGATCATGCACTGATCACGTGGCTGATCATGCACTGATCACGTGACTGATCATGCACTGATCACGTGTCTGATCATGCACTGATCACGTGGCTATCATGCACTGCTCACGTGGCTGATCATGCCATGATCACGCAGCTACCATGTACTGGTCACATGACTGATCATGCACTGATCACGTGACTGATCATGCACTGATCACGTGGCTATCAT
This sequence comes from Bos javanicus, assembly GCF_032452875.1. Lineage (NCBI taxonomy): Eukaryota > Metazoa > Chordata > Mammalia > Artiodactyla > Bovidae > Bos > Bos javanicus. The sequence continues at coordinate 63,757 of NW_026894670.1, read as the reverse complement.
GCACTACTCACGTGGCTGATCATGCAATGATCATGTAGCTACCATGTACAGGTCACGTGAATGATCATACACCCATCAGGTGACTGATCATGCACTGATCACGTGGCTATCATGCACTGATCACGAGACTGATCATGCACTGTTCACGCCTATATCATGCACTGATCACATGACTGCCCATGCACTGATCACGTGGATGATCATACACTAATCATGTGACAGATCATGCACTGATCACGTGGCTGATCATGCACTGATACCGTGACTGAGCATGGACTGATCACATGACTATCATGCAGTGATCACGTGACTTAATGGCGCTGATCATGTGACTGATCATGCGCTGATCATGTTTGCTATCATACACTGATCATGTGCCTCTGGAGGCAATAAACAAAGAGCTGAGTAGGCACGAATCAAACAGTCAGCAGGCAATAATCATGGAACACAGTGTGAGGAATCATGCTGCTCAGCTGGCAATAATCAAGCAGCTGAGCAGGCAGGAATTACGCAGCACAGCTGGCAATTGTCAAGCAGATGACAGGCAGGAATCGTGCAGCTCAGCTGGCAATTGTCAAGCAGATGAGCAGACAGTAATCACGCAGCTCAGCAGGCCCAGATCACGTGACTGAGCATGCACTGTTCACGTGGCTGATCATACACTGATCACGTGATGATCATGCACTGATCACTTGGATATCATGCACTGATCACGTGGCTGATCATACACTGTTCACGTGTCTGACCATGCACTGATCACGTGGCTGATCATACACTGCTCACGTAACTGATCATGCACTGATCACGTGGCTATCATGCACTGATCACGTGGCTGAACATGCACTGTTCACGTGGCTGATCACACACCTGTCACGTGACATATCATGCACTGATCACGTGGCACTCATGCACTGATCACGTGGCTGATCATACTCTGCTCACGTAACTCATGCACACATCACGTGGCTATCATGCACTGCTCACGTGGCTCGTCATGGAATGATCACGTAGCAACCATATACTGGTCACGTGACTGATCATGCACAGATCACGTAAATGATCATGCACTGTTCACGTGACTGATCATGCACTGATCACGTGACTGATCATGCACTGATCACGTGGCTATCATGCACTGCTCACGTGGCTGATCAAGCAACGATCACGTAGCAACCATGTACTGGTCACGTGACTGATCATGCACTGATCACGTTATTGATCATGCACTGATCACGTGGCTGATCATGCACTGATCACGTGGCTGATCATGCACTGATCACGTAACTGATCATGCACTGATCACGTGGCTGATCATGCACTGATCACGTGGCTATCATGCACTGATCACGTGGCTGATCATGCACTGATCACGTGCCTGATCATGCACTGATCACGTGGCTGATCATGCACTGATCACGTGACTGATCATGCACTGATCACGTGACTGATCATGCACTGATCACGTGGCTATCATGCACTGATCACGTGGCTGATCATGCCATGATCACGCAGCTACCATGTACTGGTCACATGACTGATCATGCACTGATCACGTGACTGATCATGCAGTGATCACGTGGCTATCATGCACTACTCACGTGGCTGATCATGCAATGATCATGTAGCTACCATGTACAGGTCACGTGAATGATCATACACCCATCAGGTGACTGATCATGCACTGATCACGTGGCTATCATGCACTGATCACGAGACTGATCATGCACTGTTCACGCCTATATCATGCACTGATCACATGACTGCCCATGCACTGATCACGTGGATGATCATACACTAATCATGTGACAGATCATGCACTGATCACGTGGCTGATCATGCACTGATACGTGACTGAGCATGGACTGATCACATGACTATCATGTAGTGATCACGTGACTTAATGGCGCTGATCATGTGACTGATCATGCGCTGATCATGTTTGCTATCATACACTGATCATGTGCCTCTGGAGGCAATAAACAAAGAGCTGAGTAGGCACGATCAAACAGTCAGCAGGCAATAATCATGGAACTCAGGTGTGAGGAATCATGCTGCTCAGCTGGCAATAATCAAGCAGCTGAGCAGGCAGGAATTACGCAGCACAGCTGGCAATTGTCAAGCAGATGACAGGCAGGAATCGTGCAGCTCAGCTGGCAATTGTCAAGCAGATGAGCAGACAGTAATCACGCAGCTCAGCAGGCCCAGATCACGTGACTGAGCATGCACTGTTCACGTGGCTGATCATACACTGATCACGTGATGATCATGCACTGATCACTTGGATATCATGCACTGATCACGTGGCTGATCATACACTGTTCACGTGTCTGACCATGCACTGATCACGTGACTGATCATACACTGCTCACGTAACTGATCATGCACTGATCACGTGGCTATCATGCACTGATCACGTGGCTGAACATGCACTGTTCACGTGGCTGATCACACACCTGTCACGTGACATATCATGCACTGATCACGTGGCACTCATGCACTGATCACGTGGCTGATCATACTCTGCTCACGTAACTCATGCACACATCACGTGGCTATCATGCACTGCTCACGTGGCTCGTCATGGAATGATCACGTAGCAACCATATACTGGTCACGTGACTGATCATGCACAGATCACGTAAATGATCATGCACTGTTCACGTGACTGATCATGTACTGATCACGTGACTGATCATGCACTGATCACGTGGCTATCATGCTCTGCTCACGTGGCTGATCATGCAACGATCACGTAGCAACCATGTACTGGTCACGTGACTGATCATGCACTGATCACGTAATTGATCCTGCACTGATCACGTGGCTCATCATGCACTGATCACGTGGCTGATCACACATGTATCACGTGACTGATCATGCACTGATCACGTGGCTATCATGCACTGATCACGTGGCTGATCACACTGATCACGTGACTGATCATGCACTGATCACGTGGCTGATCATGCACTGATCACGTGGCTGATCATGCACTGATCACGTGGCTATCATGCACTGATCACGTGGCTGATCATGCACTGATCACGTGACTGATCATGCACTGATCACGTGACTATCATGCACTGATCACGTGGCTATCATGCACTGATCACGTGGCTGATCATGCACTGATCACGTGGCTATCATGCACTGATCACGTAACTGATCATGCACTGATCACGTGACTGATCATGCACTGATCACGTGGCTGATCATGCACTGATCACGTGGCTGATCATGCACTGATCACGTAACTGATCATGCACTGATCACGTGACTGATCATGCACTGATCACGTGCCTGATCATGCACTGATCACGTGGCTGATCATGCACTGATCACGTGACTGATCATGCACTGATCACGTGGCTGATCATGCACTGATCACGTGGCTATCATGCACTGCTCACGTGGCTGATCATGCCATGATCACGCAGCGACCATGTACTGGTCACATGGCTGATCATGCACTGATCACGTGACTGATCATGCAGTGATCACGTGGCTATCATGCACTACTCACGTGGCTGATCATGCAATGATCATGTAGCTACCATGTACAGGTCACGTGAATGATCATACACCCATCAGGTGACTGATCATGCACTGATCACGTGGCTATCATGCACTGATCACGAGACTGATCATGCACTGTTCACGCCTATATCATGCACTGATCACATGACTGCCCATGCACTGATCACGTGGATGATCATACACTAATCTTGTGACAGATCATGCACTGATCACGTGGCTGATCATGCACTGATACCGTGACTGAGCATGGACTGATCACATGACTATCATGTAGTGATCACGTGACTTAATGGCGCTGATCATGTGACTGATCATGCGCTGATCATGTTTGCTATCATACACTGATCATGTGCCTCTGGAGGCAATAAACAAAGAGCTGAGTAGGCACGAATCAAACAGTCAGCAGGCAATAATCATGGAACTCAGGTGTGAGGAATCATGCTGCTCAGCTGGCAATAATCAAGCAGCTGAGCAGGCAGGAATTACGCAGCACAGCTGGCAATTGTCAAGCAGATGACAGGCAGGAATCGTGCAGCTCAGCTGGCAATTGTCAAGCAGATGAGCAGACAGTAATCACGCAGCTCAGCAGGCCCAGATCACGTGACTGAGCATGCACTGTTCACGTGGCTGATCATACACTGATCACGTGATGATCATGCACTGATCACTTGGATATCATGCACTGATCACGTGGCTGATCATACACTGTTCACGTGTCTGACCATGCACTGATCACGTGGCTGATCATACACTGCTCACGTAACTGATCATGCACTGATCACGTGGCTATCATGCACTGATCACGTGGCTGAACATGCACTGTTCACGTGGCTGATCACACACCTGTCACGTGACATATCATGCACTGATCACGTGGCACTCATGCACTGATCACGTGGCTGATCATACTCTGCTCACGTAACTCATGCACACATCACGTGGCTATCATGCACTGCTCACGTGGCTCGTCATGGAATGATCACGTAGCAACCATATACTGGTCACGTGACTGATCATGCAAAGATCACGTAAATGATCATGCACTGTTCACGCGTCTGATCATGTACTGATCACGTGACTGATCATGCACTGACCACGCGGCTATCATGCTCTGCTCACGTGGCTGATCATGCAACGATCACGTAGCAACCATGTACTGGTCACGCGACTGATCATGCACCGATCACGTAATTGATCATGCACTGATCACGTGGCTCATCATGCACTGATCACGTGGCTGATCACACATGATCACGTGACTGATCATGCACTGATCACGTGGCTATCATGCACTGATCACGTGGCTGTCATGCACTGATCACGTGGATATCATGCACTGATCACGTGGCTGATCATACACTGATCACGTGACTGATCATGCACTGATCACGTGGCTATCATGCACTGATCACGTGGCTGATCATGCACTGATCACGTGGCTGATCATGCACTGATCACGTGACTGATCATGCACTGATCACGTGGATCATGCACTGATCACGTGGCTGATCATGCACTGATCACGTGACTCATGCACTGATCACGTGGCTGATCATGCACTGATCACGTGGCTGATCATGCACTGATCACGTGGCTATCATGCACTGATCACGTGACTGATCATGCACTGATCACGTAACTGATCATGCACTGATCACGTGGCTGATCATGCACTGATCACGTGGCTGATCACACATGATCACGTGACTGATCATGCACTGATCACGTGGCTGATCATGCACTGATCACGTGGCTGATCATGCACTGATCACGTGGCTATCATGCACTGATCACGTGGCTGATCATGCACTGATCACATGACTGATCATGCACTGATCACGTGGCTGATCATGCACTGATCACGTGGCTATCATGCACTGATCACGTGGCTGATCATGCAATGATCACGTAGCTACCATGCACTGATCACGTGAATGATCATGCACCCATCACGTGACTGATCATGCACTGATCACGTGGCTGATCATGCACTGATCACGTGGCTGATCATGCACTGATCACGTGACTGATCATGCACTGATCACGTGACTGATCATGCACTGATCACGTGGCTGATCATACACTAATCACGTGACAGATCATGCACTGATCACGTGGCTGATCATGCACTGATCACGTGGCTGATCATGCACTGATCACGTGACTGATCATGCACTGATCACGTGGCTGATCATGCACTGATCACGTGACTGATCATGCACTGATCACGTGACTGATCATGCACTGATCACGTGGCTATCATGCACTGATCACGTGGCTGATCATGCATGATCACGCAGCTATCATGTACTGGTCACGTGACTGATCATGCACTGATCACGTGACTGATCATGCACTGATCACGTGGCTATCATGCACTGATCACGTGGCTGATCATGCACTGATCACGTGGCTGATCATGCACTGATCACGTGACTGATCATGCACTGATCACGTGACTGATCATGCACTGATCACGTGGCTATCATGCACTGATCACGTGGCTGATCATGCACTGATCACGTGCTGATCATGCACTGATCACGTGGCTGATCATGCACTGATCACGTGGCTATCATGCACTGATCACGTGGCTGATCATGCATGATCACGCAGCTACCATGCACTGGTCACATGACTGATCATGCACTGATCACGTGACTGATCATGCACTGATCACGTGGCTATCATGCACTACTCACGTGGCTGATCATGCAATGATCATGTAGCTACCATGTACAGGTCACGTGAATGATCATACACCCATCACGTGACTGATCATGCACTGATCACGTGGCTATCATGCACTGATCACGTGACTGATCATGCACTGATCACGTCTATATCATGCACTGATCACGTGACTGCCCATGCACTGATCACGTGGATGATCATACACTAATCACGTGACAGATCATGCACTGATCACGTGGCTGATCATGCACTGATACCGTGACTGAGCATGGACTGATCACATGACTATCATGTAGTGATCACGTGACTTAATGGCACTGATCATGTGACTGATCATGCACTGATCACGTTTGCTATCATACACTGATCATGTGCCTCTGGAGGCAATAAACAAAGAGCTGAGTAGGCACGAATCAAACAGTCAGCAGGCAATGATCATGGAACTCAGCTGTGAGGAATCATGCTGATCAGCTGGCAATAATCATGCAGCTGATCAGGCAGGAATTACGCAGCACAGCTGGCAATTGTCAAGCAGATGACAGGCAGGAATCATGCAGCTCAGCTGGCATTGTCAAGCAGATGAGCAGACAGTAATCACGCAGCTCAGCAGGCCCTGATCACGTGACTGAGCATGCACTGTTCACGTGGCTGATCATGCACTGATCACGTGATGATCATGCACTGATCACGTGGATATCATGCACTGATCACGTGGCTGATCATACACTGATCACGTGTCTGATCATGCACTGATCACGTGGCTGATCATGCACTGATCACGTGGCTGATCATGCACTGATCACGTGGCTGATCATGCACTGATCACGTGACTGATCATGCACTGATCACGTGGCTGATCATGCACTGATCACGTGGCTATCATGCACTGATCACGTGGCTGATCATGCCATGATCACGCAGCTACCATGTACTGGTCACATGACTGATCATGCACTGATCACGTGACTGATCATGCACTGATCACGTGGCTATCATGCACTACTCACGTGGCTGATCATGCAATGATCATGTAGCTACCATGTACAGGTCACGTGAATGATCATACACCCATCAGGTGACTGATCATGCACTGATCACGTGGCTATCATGCACTGATCACGAGACTGATCATGCACTGATCACGTCTATATCATGCACTGATCACATGACTGCCCATGCACTGATCACGTGGATGATCATACACTAATCTTGTGACAGATCATGCACTGATCACGTGGCTGATCATGCACTGATACCGTGACTGAGCATGGACTGATCACATGACTATCATGTAGTGATCACGTGACTTAATGGCGCTGATCATGTGACTGATCATGCGCTGATCATGTTTGCTATCATACACTGATCATGTGCCTCTGGAGGCAATAAACAAAGAGCTGAGTAGGCACGAATCAAACAGTCAGCAGGCAATAATCATGGAACTCAGGTGTGAGGAATCATGCTGCTCAGCTGGCAATAATCAAGCAGCTGAGCAGGCAGGAATTACGCAGCACAGCTGGCAATTGTCAAGCAGATGACAGGCAGGAATCGTGCAGCTCAGCTGGCAATTGTCAAGCAGATGAGCAGACAGTAATCACGCAGCTCAGCAGGCCCAGATCACGTGACTGAGCATGCACTGTTCACGTGGCTGATCATACACTGATCACGTGATGATCATGCACTGATCACTTGGATATCATGCACTGATCACGTGGCTGATCATACACTGTTCACGTGTCTGACCATGCACTGATCACGTGGCTGATCATACACTGCTCACGTAACTGATCATGCACTGATCACGTGGCTATCATGCACTGATCACGTGGCTGAACATGCACTGATCACGTGGCTGATCACACACCTGTCACGTGACATATCATGCACTGATCACGTGGCACTCATGCACTGATCACGTGGCTGATCATACTCTGCTCACGTAACTCATGCACACATCACGTGGCTATCATGCACTGCTCACGTGGCTCGTCATGGAATGATCACGTAGCAACCATATACTGGTCACGTGACTGATCATGCACTGATCACGTAAATGATCATGCACTGTTCACGTGACTGATCATGTACTGATCACGTGACTGATCATGCACTGATCACGTGGCTATCATGCACTGCTCACGTGGCTGATCATGCAACGATCACGTAGCAACCATGTACTGGTCACGTGACTGATCATGCACTGATCACGTAATTGATCATGCACTGATCACGTGGCTCATCATGCACTGATCACGTGGCTGATCACACCTGTATCACGTGACTGATCATGCACTGATCACGTGGCTATCATGCACTGATCACGTGGCTGTCATGCACTGATCACGTGGATATCATGCACTGATCACGTGGCTGATCACACACGATCACATGACTGATCATGCACTGATCACGTGGCTATCATGCACTGATCACGTGGCTGATCATGCAATGATCACGTAGCTACCATGCACTGATCACGTGACTGATCATGCACTGATCACGTAATTGATCATGCACTGATCACGTGGCTGATCATGCACTGATCACGTGGCTGATCATGCACTGATCACGTGACTGATCATGCACTGATCACGTGACTGATCATGCACTGATCACGTGGCTATCATGCACTGATCACGTGGCTGATCATGCACTGATCACGTGGCTGATCATGCACTGATCACGTGGCTGATCATGCACTGATCACGTGACTGATCATGCACTGATCACGTGGCTGATCATGCACTGATCACGTGGCTATCATGCACTGATCACGTGGCTGATCATGCACTGATCACGTGGCTGATCATGCACTGATCACGTGACTGATCATGCACTGATCACGTGGCATCATGCACTGATCACGTGGCTGATCATGCACTGATCACGTGACTCATGCACTGATCACGTGGCTGATCATGCACTGATCACGTGGCTGATCATGCACTGATCACGTGGCTGATCATGCACTGATCACGTGGCTGATCATGCACTGATCACGTGACTGATCATGCACTGATCACGTGACTGATCATGCACTGATCACGTGGCTATCATGCACTACTCACGTGGCTGATCATGCAATGATCACGTAGCTACCATGTACTGGTCACGTGACTGATCATGCACCCATCAGGTGACTGATCATGCACTGATCACGTGGCTATCATGCACTGATCACGTGACTGATCATGCACTGATCACGTCTATATCATGCACTGATCACATGACTGCCCATGCACTGATCACGTGGATGATCATACACTAATCATGTGACAGATCATGCACTGATCACGTGGCTGATCATGCACTGATACCGTGACTGAGCATGGACTGATCACATGACTATCATGTAGTGATCACGTGACTTAATGGCGCTGATCATGTGACTGATCATGCGCTGATCATGTTTGCTATCATACACTGATCATGTGCCTCTGGAGGCAATAAACAAAGAGCTGAGTAGGCACGAATCAAACAGTCAGCAGGCAATAATCATGGAACTCAGGTGTGAGGAATCATGCTGCTCAGCTGGCAATAATCAAGCAGCTGAGCAGGCAGGAATTACGCAGCACAGCTGGCAATTGTCAAGCAGATGACAGGCAGGAATCGTGCAGCTCAGCTGGCAATTGTCAAGCAGATGAGCAGACAGTAATCACGCAGCTCAGCAGGCCCAGATCACGTGACTGAGCATGCACTGTTCACGTGGCTGATCATACACTGATCACGTGATGATCATGCACTGATCACTTGGATATCATGCACTGATCACGTGGCTGATCATACACTGTTCACGTGTCTGACCATGCACTGATCACGTGGCTGATCATACACTGCTCACGTAACTGATCATGCACTGATCACGTGGCTATCATGCACTGATCACGTGGCTGAACATGCACTGTTCACGTGGCTGATCACACACCTGTCACGTGACATATCATGCACTGATCACGTGGCACTCATGCACTGATCACGTGGCTGATCATACTCTGCTCACGTAACTCATGCACACATCACGTGGCTATCATGCACTGCTCACGTGGCTCGTCATGGAATGATCACGTAGCAACCATATACTGGTCACGTGACTGATCATGCAAAGATCACGTAAATGATCATGCACTGTTCACGTGACTGATCATGTACTGATCACGTGACTGATCATGCACTGATCACGTGGCTATCATGCACTGCTCACGTGGCTGATCATGCAACGATCACGTAGCAACCATGTACTGGTCACGTGACTGATCATGCACTGATCACGTAATTGATCCTGCACTGATCACGTGGCTCATCATGCACTGATCACGTGGCTGATCACACATGTATCACGTGACTGATCATGCACTGATCACGTGGCTGTCATGCACTGATCACGTGGATATCATGCACTGATCACGTGGCTGATCACACACGATCACATGACTGATCATGCACTGATCACGTGGCTATCATGCACTGATCACGTGGCTATCATGCACTGATCACGTGGCTGATCATGCAATGATCACGTAGCTACCATGTACTGGTCACGTGACTGATCATGCACTGATCACGTAATTGATCATGCACTGATCATGTGGCTGATCATGCACTGATCACGTGGCTGATCATGCACTGATCACGTAACTGATCATGCACTGATCACGTGACTGATCATGCACTGATCACGTGGCTATCATGCACTGATCACGTGGCTGATCATACACTGATCACGTGCCTGATCATGCACTGATCACGTGGCTGATCATGCACTGATCACGTGACTGATCATGCACTGATCACGTCTGATCATGCACTGATCACGTGGCTATCATGCACTGCTCACGTGGCTGATCATGCCATGATCACGCAGCTACCATGTACTGGTCACATGACTGATCATGCACTGATCACGTGACTGATCATGCACTGATCACGTGGCTATCATGCACTACTCACGTGGCTGATCATGCAATGATCATGTAGCTACCATGTACAGGTCACGTGAATGATCATACACCCATCAGGTGACTGATCATGCACTGATCACGTGGCTATCATGCACTGATCACGAGACTGATCATGCACTGATCACGTCTATATCATGCACTGATCACATGACTGCCCATGCACTGATCACGTGGATGATCATACACTAATCTTGTGACAGATCATGCACTGATCACGTGGCTGATCATGCACTGATACCGTGACTGAGCATGGACTGATCACATGACTATCATGTAGTGATCACGTGACTTAATGGCGCTGATCATGTGACTGATCATGCGCTGATCATGTTTGCTATCATACACTGATCATGTGCCTCTGGAGGCAATAAACAAAGAGCTGAGTAGGCACGAATCAAACAGTCAGCAGGCAATAATCATGGAACTCAGGTGTGAGGAATCATGCTGCTCAGCTGGCAATAATCAAGCAGCTGAGCAGGCAGGAATTACGCAGCACAGCTGGCAATTGTCAAGCAGATGACAGGCAGGAATCGTGCAGCTCAGCTGGCAATTGTCAAGCAGATGAGCAGACAGTAATCACGCAGCTCAGCAGGCCCTGATCACGTGACTGAGCATGCACTGTTCACGTGGCTGATCATACACTGATCACGTGATGATCATGCACTGATCACTTGGATATCATGCACTGATCACGTGGCTGATCATACACTGTTCACGTGTCTGACCATGCACTGATCACGTGGCTGATCATACACTGATCACGTAACTGATCATGCACTGATCACGTGGCTATCATGCACTGATCACGTGGCTGAACATGCACTGTTCACGTGGCTGATCACACACCTGTCACGTGACATATCATGCACTGATCACGTGGCACTCATGCACTGATCACGTGGCTGATCATACTCTGCTCACGTAACTCATGCACACATCACGTGGCTATCATGCACTGCTCACGTGGCTGTCATGGAATGATCACGTAGCAACCATATACTGGTCACGTGACTGATCATGCACTGATCACGTAAATGATCATGCACTGTTCACGTGACTGATCATGTACTGATCACGTGACTGATCATGCACTGATCACGTGGCTATCATGCTCTGCTCACGTGGCTGATCATGCAACGATCACGTAGCAACCATGTACTGGTCACGTGACTGATCATGCACTGATCACGTAATTGATCATGCACTGATCACGTGGCTCATCATGCACTGATCACGTGGCTGATCACACATGTATCACGTGACTGATCATGCACTGATCACGTGGCTCTCATGCACTGATCACGTGGCTGTCATGCACTGATCACGTGGATATCATGCACTGATCACGTGGCTGATCACACACGTATCACATGACTGATCATGCACTGATCACGTGGCTATCATGCACTGATCACGTGGCTATCATGCACTGATCACGTGGCTGATCATGCAATGATCACGTAGCTACCATGTACTGGTCACGTGACTGATCATGCACTGATCACGTAATTGATCATGCACTGATCACGTGGCTGATCATGCACTGATCACGTGGCTGATCATGCACTGATCACGTGACTGATCATGCACTGATCACGTGGCTATCATGCACTGATCACGTGGCTGACATGCACTGATCACGTGGCTGATCATGCACTGATCACGTGGCTGATCATGCACTGATCACGTGACTGATCATGCACTGATCACGTGTCTGATCATGCACTGATCACGTGGCTATCATGCACTGCTCACGTGGCTGATCATGCCATGATCACGCAGCTACCATGTACTGGTCACATGACTGATCATGCACTGATCACGTGACTGATCATGCAGTGATCACGTGGCTATCATGCACTACTCACGTGGCTGATCATGCAATGATCATGTAGCTACCATGTACAGGTCACGTGAATGATCATACACCCATCAGGTGACTGATCATGCACTGATCACGTGGCTATCATGCACTGATCACGAGACTGATCATGCACTGATCACGTCTATATCATGCACTGATCACATGACTGCATGCACTGATCACGTGGATGATCATACACTAATCATGTGACAGATCATGCACTGATCACGTGGCTGATCATGCACTGATACCGTGACTGAGCATGGACTGATCACATGACTATCATGTAGTGATCACGTGACTTAATGGCGCTGATCATGTGACTGATCATGCGCTGATCATGTTTGCTATCATACACTGATCATGTGCCTCTGGAGGCAATAAACAAAGAGCTGAGTAGGCACGAATCAAACAGTCAGCAGGCAATAATCATGGAACTCAGGTGTGAGGAATCATGCTGCTCAGCTGGCAATAATCAAGCAGCTGAGCAGGCAGGAATTACGCAGCACAGCTGGCAATTGTCAAGCAGATGACAGGCAGGAATCGTGCAGCTCAGCTGGCAATTGTCAAGCAGATGAGCAGACAGTAATCACGCAGCTCAGCAGGCCCAGATCACGTGACTGAGCATGCACTGTTCACGTGGCTGATCATACACTGATCACGTGATGATCATGCACTGATCACTTGGATATCATGCACTGATCACGTGGCTGATCATACACTGTTCACGTGTCTGACCATGCACTGATCACGTGGCTGATCATACACTGCTCACGTAACTGATCATGCACTGATCACGTGGCTATCATGCACTGATCACGTGGCTGAACATGCACTGTTCACGTGGCTGATCACACACCTGTCACGTGACATATCATGCACTGATCACGTGGCACTCATGCACTGATCACGTGGCTGATCATACTCTGCTCACGTAACTCATGCACACATCACGTGGCTATCATGCACTGCTCACGTGGCTCGTCATGGAATGATCACGTAGCTACCATATACTGGTCACGTGACTGATCATGCACAGATCACGTAAATGATCATGCACTGTTCACGTGACTGATCATGTACTGATCACGTGACTGATCATGCACTGATCACGTGGCTATCATGCTCTGCTCACGTGGCTGATCATGCAACGATCACGTAGCAACCATGTACTGGTCACGTGACTGATCATGCACTGATCACGTAATTGATCCTGCACTGATCACGTGGCTCATCATGCACTGATCACGTGGCTGATCACACATGTATCACGTGACTGATCATGCACTGATCACGTGGCTCTCATGCACTGATCACGTGGCTGTCATGCACTGATCACGTGGATATCATGCACTGATCACGTGGCTGATCACACACGTATCACATGACTGATCATGCACTGATCACGTGGCTATCATGCACTGATCACGTGGCTATCATGCACTGATCACGTGGCTGATCATGCAATGATCACGTAGCTACCATGTACTGGTCACGTGACTGATCATGCACTGATCACGTGATTGATCATGCACTGATCACGTGGCTGATCATGCACTGATCACGTGGCTGATCATGCACTGATCACGTGACTGATCATGCACTGATCACGTGACTGATCATGCACTGATCACGTGGCTATCATGCACTGATCACGTGGCTGACATACACTGATCACGTGCCTGATCATGCACTGATCACGTGGCTGATCATGCACTGATCACGTGACTGATCATGCACTGATCACGTGACTGATCATGCACTGATCACGTGGCTATCATGCACTGCTCACGTGGCTGATCATGCACTGATCACGCAGCTATCATGCACTGGTCACATGACTGATCATGCACTGATCACGTGACTGATCATGCACTGATCACGTGGCTATCATGCACTATCACGTGGCTGATCATGCACTGATCATGTAGCTACCATGTACTGATCACGTGACTGATCATGCACTGATCACGTGACTGATCATGCACTGATCACGTGGCTATCATGCACTGATCATGTGACTGATCATGCACTGATCATGTTTGCTATCATACACTGATCATGTGCCTCTGGAGGCAATAAACAAAGAGCTGAGTAGGCACGAATCAAACAGTCAGCAGGCAATAATCATGGAACTCAGCTGTGAGGAATCATGCTGCTCAGCTGGCAATAATCAAGCAGCTGAGCAGGCAGGAATTACGCAGCACAGCTGGCAATTGTCAAGCAGATGACAGGCAGGAATCGTGCAGCTCAGCTGGCAATTGTCAAGCAGATGAGCAGACAGTAATCACGCAGCTCAGCAGGCCCAGATCACGTGACTGAGCATGCACTGTTCACGTGGCTGATCATACACTGATCACGTGATGATCATGCACTGATCACTTGGATATCATGCACTGATCACGTGGCTGATCATACACTGTTCACGTGTCTGACCATGCACTGATCACGTGGCTGATCATACACTGCTCACGTAACTGATCATGCACTGATCACGTGGCTATCATGCACTGATCACGTGGCTGAACATGCACTGTTCACGTGGCTGATCACACACCTGTCACGTGACATATCATGCACTGATCACGTGGCACTCATGCACTGATCACGTGGCTGATCATACTCTGCTCACGTAACTCATGCACACATCACGTGGCTATCATGCACTGCTCACGTGGCTCGTCATGGAATGATCACGTAGCTACCATATACTGGTCACGTGACTGATCATGCACTGATCACGTAAATGATCATGCACTGTTCACGTGACTGATCATGTACTGATCACGTGACTGATCATGCACTGATCACGTGGCTATCATGCACTGCTCACGTGGCTGATCATGCAACGATCACGTAGCAACCATGTACTGGTCACGTGACTGATCATGCACTGATCACGTAATTGATCCTGCACTGATCACGTGGCTCATCATGCACTGATCACGTGGCTGATCACACATGTATCACGTGACTGATCATGCACTGATCACGTGGCTATCATGCACTGATCACGTGGCTGTCATGCACTGATCACGTGGATATCATGCACTGATCACGTGGCTGATCACACACGTATCACATGACTGATCATGCACTGATCACGTGGCTATCATGCACTGATCACGTGGCTATCATGCACTGATCACGTGGCTGATCATGCAATGATCACGTAGCTACCATGTACTGGTCACGTGACTGATCATGCACTGATCACGTGACTGATCATGCACTGATCACGTGGCTGATCATGCACTGATCACGTGGCTGATCATGCACTGATCACGTAACTGATCATGCACTGATCACGTGACTGATCATGCACTGATCACGTGGCTATCATGCACTGATCACGTGGCTGATCATGCACTGATCACGTGACTGATCATGCACTGATCACGTGGCTGATCATGCACTGATCACGTGACTGATCATGCACTGATCACGTGACTGATCATGCACTGATCACGTGGCTGATCATGCACTGATCACGTGGCTGATCATGCACTGATCACGTGGCTATCATGCACTGATCACGTGGCTGATCATGCACTGATCACGTGGCTATCATGTACTGATCACGTGACTGATCATGCACTGATCACGTGACTGATCATGCACTGATCACGTGGCTGATCATGCACTGATCACGTGGCTGATCATGCACTGATCACGTGACTGATCATGCACTGATCACGTGACTGATCATGCACTGATCACGTGGCTGATCATGCACTGATCACGTGACTGATCATGCACTGATCACGTGGCTGATCATGCACTGATCACGTGGCTGATCATGCACTGATCACGTGGCTGATCACACACTGATCACGTGACTATCATGCACTGATCACGTGGCATCATGCACTGATCACGTGGCTGATCATACACTGATCACGTAACTCATGCACATCACGTGGCTATCATGCACTGCTCACGTGGCTGTCATGGAATGATCACGTAGCTACCATATACTGGTCACGTGACTGATCATGCACTGATCACGTAAATGATCATGCACTGATCACGTGACTGATCATGCACTGATCACGTGACTGATCATGCACTGATCACGTGGCTATCATGCACTGATCACGTGGCTGATCATGCACGATCACGTAGCAACCATGCACTGGTCACGTGACTGATCATGCACTGATCACGTGATCATGCACTGATCACGTGGCTGATCATGCACTGATCACGTGGCTGATCACACATGATCACGTGACTGATCATGCACTGATCACGTGGCTATCATGCACTGATCACGTGGCTGATCATGCACTGATCACGTGGATATCATGCACTGATCACGTGGCTGATCATGCACGATCACGTGACTGATCATGCACTGATCACGTGGCTATCATGCACTGATCACGTGGCTATCATGCACTGATCACGTGGCTGATCATGCACTGATCACGTAGCTGATCATGTACTGATCACGTGACTGATCATGCACTGATCACGTGGCTGATCATGCACTGATCACGTGGCTGATCATGCACTGATCACGTGGCTATCATGCACTGATCACGTGGCTGATCATGCACTGATCACGTGACTGATCATGCACTGATCACGTGGCTGATCATGCACTGATCACGTGACTGATCATGCACTGATCACGTGGCTATCATGCACTGATCACGTGGCTGATCATGCACTGATCACGTGGCTGATCATGCACTGATCACGTGGCTGATCATGCACTGATCACGTGACTGATCATGCACTGATCACGTGACTGATCATGCACTGATCACGTGGCTATCATGCACTGCTCACGTGGCTGATCATGCCATGATCACGCAGCTACCATGTACTGGTCACATGACTGATCATGCACTGATCACGTGACTGATCATGCAGTGATCACGTGGCTATCATGCACTACTCACGTGGCTGATCATGCAATGATCATGTAGCTACCATGTACAGGTCACGTGAATGATCATACACCCATCAGGTGACTGATCATGCACTGATCACGTGGCTATCATGCACTGATCACGAGACTGATCATGCACTGATCACGTCTATATCATGCACTGATCACATGACTGCCCATGCACTGATCACGTGGATGATCATACACTAATCATGTGACAGATCATGCACTGATCACGTGGCTGATCATGCACTGATACCGTGACTGAGCATGGACTGATCACATGACTATCATGTAGTGATCACGTGACTTAATGGCGCTGATCATGTGACTGATCATGCACTGATCATGTTTGCTATCATACACTGATCATGTGCCTCTGGAGGCAATAAACAAAGAGCTGAGTAGGCACGAATCAAACAGTCAGCAGGCAATAATCATGGAACTCAGTGTGAGGAATCATGCTGCTCAGCTGGCAATAATCAAGCAGCTGAGCAGGCAGGAATTACGCAGCACAGCTGGCAATTGTCAAGCAGATGACAGGCAGGAATCGTGCAGCTCAGCTGGCAATTGTCAAGCAGATGAGCAGACAGTAATCACGCAGCTCAGCAGGCCCAGATCACGTGACTGAGCATGCACTGTTCACGTGGCTGATCATACACTGATCACGTGATGATCATGCACTGATCACTTGGATATCATGCACTGATCACGTGGCTGATCATACACTGTTCACGTGTCTGACCATGCACTGATCACGTGGCTGATCATACACTGCTCACGTAACTGATCATGCACTGATCACGTGGCTATCATGCACTGATCACGTGGCTGAACATGCACTGTTCACGTGGCTGATCACACACCTGTCACGTGACATATCATGCACTGATCACGTGGCACTCATGCACTGATCACGTGGCTGATCATACTCTGCTCACGTAACTCATGCACACATCACGTGGCTATCATGCACTGCTCACGTGGCTGTCATGGAATGATCACGTAGCTACCATATACTGGTCACGTGACTGATCATGCACTGATCACGTAAATGATCATGCACTGTTCACGTGACTGATCATGTACTGATCACGTGACTGATCATGCACTGATCACGTGGCTATCATGCACTGCTCACGTGGCTGATCATGCAACGATCACGTAGCAACCATGTACTGGTCACGTGACTGATCATGCACTGATCACGTAATTGATCATGCACTGATCACGTGGCTGATCATGCACTGATCACGTGGCTGATCATGCACTGATCACGTGACTGATCATGCACTGATCACGTGACTGATCATGCACTGATCACGTGGCTATCATGCACTGATCACGTGGCTGATCATGCACTGATCACGTGCCTGATCATGCACTGATCACGTGGCTGATCATGCACTGATCACGTGACTGATCATGCACTGATCACGTGTCTGATCATGCACTGATCACGTGGCTATCATGCACTGCTCACGTGGCTGATCATGCCATGATCACGCAGCTACCATGTACTGGTCACATGACTGATCATGCACTGATCACGTGACTGATCATGCAGTGATCACGTGGCTATCATGCACTACTCACGTGGCTGATCATGCAATGATCATGTAGCTACCATGTACAGGTCACGTGAATGATCATACACCCATCAGGTGACTGATCATGCACTGATCACGTGGCTATCATGCACTGATCACGAGACTGATCATGCACTGATCACGTCTATATCATGCACTGATCACATGACTGCCCATGCACTGATCACGTGGATGATCATACACTAATCATGTGACAGATCATGCACTGATCACGTGGCTGATCATGCACTGATACCGTGACTGAGCATGGACTGATCACATGACTATCATGTAGTGATCACGTGACTTAATGGCGCTGATCATGTGACTGATCATGCGCTGATCATGTTTGCTATCATACACTGATCATGTGCCTCTGGAGGCAATAAACAAAGAGCTGAGTAGGCACGAATCAAACAGTCAGCAGGCAATAATCATGGAACTCAGGTGTGAGGAATCATGCTGCTCAGCTGGCAATAATCAAGCAGCTGAGCAGGCAGGAATTACGCAGCACAGCTGGCAATTGTCAAGCAGATGACAGGCAGGAATCGTGCAGCTCAGCTGGCAATTGTCAAGCAGATGAGCAGACAGTAATCACGCAGCTCAGCAGGCCCAGATCACGTGACTGAGCATGCACTGTTCACGTGGCTGATCATACACTGATCACGTGATGATCATGCACTGATCACTTGGATATCATGCACTGATCACGTGGCTGATCATACACTGTTCACGTGTCTGACCATGCACTGATCACGTGGCTGATCATACACTGCTCACGTAACTGATCATGCACTGATCACGTGGCTATCATGCACTGATCACGTGGCTGAACATGCACTGTTCACGTGGCTGATCACACACCTGTCACGTGACATATCATGCACTGATCACGTGGCACTCATGCACTGATCACGTGGCTGATCATACTCTGCTCACGTAACTCATGCACACATCACGTGGCTATCATGCACTGCTCACGTGGCTCGTCATGGAATGATCACGTAGCAACCATATACTGGTCACGTGACTGATCATGCAAAGATCACGTAAATGATCATGCACTGTTCACGTGACTGATCATGTACTGATCACGTGACTGATCATGCACTGATCACGTGGCTATCATGCTCTGCTCACGTGGCTGATCATGCAACGATCACGTAGCAACCATGTACTGGTCACGTGACTGATCATGCACTGATCACGTAATTGATCCTGCACTGATCACGTGGCTCATCATGCACTGATCACGTGGCTGATCACACATGTATCACGTGACTGATCATGCACTGATCACGTGGCTCTCATGCACTGATCACGTGGCTGATCACACTGATCACGTGACTGATCATGCACTGATCACGTGGCTGATCATGCACTGATCACGTGGCTGATCATGCACTGATCACGTGGCTATCATGCACTGATCACGTGGCTGATCATGCACTGATCACGTGACTGATCATGCACTGATCACGTGGCTGATCATGCACTGATCACGTGGCTATCATGCACTGATCACGTGGCTGATCATGCACTGATCACGTGCTATCATGCACTGATCACGTGACTGATCATGCACTGATCACGTGGCTGATCATGCACTGATCACGTGGCTGATCATGCACTGATCACGTGACTGATCATGCACTGATCACGTGACTGATCATGCACTGATCACGTGACTGATCATGCACTGATCACGTGGCTGATCATGCACTGATCACGTGGCTGATCATGCACTGATCACGTGACTGATCATGCACTGATCACGTGTCTGATCATGCACTGATCACGTGGCTATCATGCACTGCTCACGTGGCTGATCATGCCATGATCACGCAGCTACCATGTACTGGTCACATGACTGATCATGCACTGATCACGTGACTGATCATGCACTGATCACGTGGCTATCATGCACTACTCACGTGGCTGATCATGCAATGATCATGTAGCTACCATGTACAGGTCACGTGAATGATCATACACCCATCAGGTGACTGATCATGCACTGATCACGTGGCTATCATGCACTGATCACGAGACTGATCATGCACTGTTCACGTCTATATCATGCACTGATCACATGACTGCCCATGCACTGATCACGTGGATGATCATACACTAATCTTGTGACAGATCATGCACTGATCACGTGGCTGATCATGCACTGATACCGTGACTGAGCATGGACTGATCACATGACTATCATGTAGTGATCACGTGACTTAATGGCGCTGATCATGTGACTGATCATGCGCTGATCATGTTTGCTATCATACACTGATCATGTGCCTCTGGAGGCAATAAACAAAGAGCTGAGTAGGCACGAATCAAACAGTCAGCAGGCAATAATCATGGAACTCAGGTGTGAGGAATCATGCTGCTCAGCTGGCAATAATCAAGCAGCTGAGCAGGCAGGAATTACGCAGCACAGCTGGCAATTGTCAAGCAGATGACAGGCAGGAATCGTGCAGCTCAGCTGGCAATTGTCAAGCAGATGAGCAGACAGTAATCACGCAGCTCAGCAGGCCCAGATCACGTGACTGAGCATGCACTGTTCACGTGGCTGATCATACACTGATCACGTGATGATCATGCACTGATCACTTGGATATCATGCACTGATCACGTGGCTGATCATACACTGTTCACGTGTCTGACCATGCACTGATCACGTGGCTGATCATACACTGCTCACGTAACTGATCATGCACTGATCACGTGGCTATCATGCACTGATCACGTGGCTGAACATGCACTGTTCACGTGGCTGATCACACACCTGTCACGTGACATATCATGCACTGATCACGTGGCACTCATGCACTGATCACGTGGCTGATCATACTCTGCTCACGTAACTCATGCACACATCACGTGGCTATCATGCACTGCTCACGTGGCTCGTCATGGAATGATCACGTAGCAACCATATACTGGTCACGTGACTGATCATGCACTGATCACGTAAATGATCATGCACTGTTCACGTGACTGATCATGTACTGATCACGTGACTGATCATGCACTGATCACGTGGCTATCATGCTCTGCTCACGTGGCTGATCATGCAACGATCACGTAGCAACCATGTACTGGTCACGTGACTGATCATGCACTGATCACGTAATTGATCCTGCACTGATCACGTGGCTCATCATGCACTGATCACGTGGCTGATCACACATGTATCACGTGACTGATCATGCACTGATCACGTGGCTCTCATGCACTGATCACGTGGCTGTCATGCACTGATCACGTGGATATCATGCACTGATCACGTGGCTGATCATGCACTGATCACGTGACTGATCATGCACTGATCACGTGGCTATCATGCACTGATCACGTGGCTGATCATGCACTGATCACGTGGCTGATCATGCACTGATCACGTGACTATCATGCACTGATCACGTGGAATCATGCACTGATCACGTGGCTGATCATGCACTGATCACGTAACTCATGCACTGATCACGTGGCTGATCATGCACTGATCATGGCTGATCATGCACTGATCACGTAGCAACCATGCACTGATCACGTGACTGATCATGCACTGATCACGTGACTGATCATGCACTGATCACGTGGCTGATCATGCACTGATCACGTGGCTGATCATGCACTGATCACGTGACTGATCATGCACTGATCACGTGGCTGATCATGCACTGATCACGTGGCTGATCATGCACTGATCACGTGGCTGATCATGCACTGATCACGTGGCTGATCATGCACGATCACATGACTGATCATGCACTGATCACGTGGCTGATCATGCACTGATCACGTGGCTATCATGCACTGATCACGTGGCTGATCATGCACTGATCACGTAGCTACCATGCACTGGTCACGTGACTGATCATGCACTGATCACGTGACTGATCATGCACTGATCACGTGGCTGATCATGCACTGATCACGTGGCTGATCATGCACTGATCACGTGACTGATCATGCACTGATCACGTGACTGATCATGCACTGATCACGTGGCTATCATGCACTGATCACGTGACTGATCATGCACTGATCACGTGGCTGATCATGCACTGATCACGTGGCTGATCATGCACTGATCACGTGACTGATCATGCACTGATCACGTGACTGATCATGCACTGATCACGTGACTGATCATGCACTGATCACGTGGCTGATCATGCACTGATCACGTGGCTATCATGCACTGATCACGTGGCTGATCATGCATGATCACGTAGCTACCATGTACTGATCACGTGACTGATCATGCACTGATCACGTGACTGATCATGCACTGATCACGTGGCTATCATGCACTGATCACGTGGCTGATCATGCACTGATCACGTGGCTGATCATGCACTGATCACGTGACTGATCATGCACTGATCACGTGACTGATCATGCACTGATCACGTGGCTGATCATGCACTGATCACGTGGCTGATCATGCACTGATCACGTGACTGATCATGCACTGATCACGTGGCTGATCATGCACTGATCACGTGGCTATCATGCACTGATCACGTGGCTGATCATGCATGATCACGCAGCTACCATGTACTGGTCACATGACTGATCATGCACTGATCACGTGACTGATCATGCACTGATCACGTGGCTATCATGCACTACTCACGTGGCTGATCATGCAATGATCATGTAGCTACCATGTACAGGTCACGTGAATGATCATACACCCATCAGGTGACTGATCATGCACTGATCACGTGGCTATCATGCACTGATCACGTGACTGATCATGCACTGATCACGTCTATATCATGCACTGATCACATGACTGCCCATGCACTGATCACGTGGATGATCATACACTAATCATGTGACAGATCATGCACTGATCACGTGGCTGATCATGCACTGATACCGTGACTGAGCATGGACTGATCACATGACTATCATGTAGTGATCACGTGACTTAATGGCGCTGATCATGTGACTGATCATGCACTGATCATGTTTGCTATCATACACTGATCATGTGCCTCTGGAGGCAATAAACAAAGAGCTGAGTAGGCACGAATCAAACAGTCAGCAGGCAATAATCATGGAACTCAGGTGTGAGGAATCATGCTGCTCAGCTGGCAATAATCAAGCAGCTGAGCAGGCAGGAATTACGCAGCACAGCTGGCAATTGTCAAGCAGATGACAGGCAGGAATCATGCAGCTCAGCTGGCAATTGTCAAGCAGATGAGCAGACAGTAATCACGCAGCTCAGCAGGCCCTGATCACGTGACTGAGCATGCACTGTTCACGTGGCTGATCATACACTGATCACGTGATGATCATGCACTGATCACGTGGATATCATGCACTGATCACGTGGCTGATCATACACTGATCACGTGTCTGATCATGCACTGATCACGTGGCTGATCATGCACTGATCACGTGGCTGATCATGCACTGATCACGTGGCTGATCATGCACTGATCACGTGACTGATCATGCACTGATCACGTGCTGATCATGCACTGATCACGTGGCTATCATGCACTGATCACGTGGCTGATCATGCATGATCACGCAGCTACCATGTACTGGTCACATGACTGATCATGCACTGATCACGTGACTGATCATGCACTGATCACGTGGCTATCATGCACTACTCACGTGGCTGATCATGCAATGATCATGTAGCTACCATGTACAGGTCACGTGAATGATCATACACCCATCAGGTGACTGATCATGCACTGATCACGTGGCTATCATGCACTGATCACGTGACTGATCATGCACTGATCACGTCTATATCATGCACTGATCACATGACTGCCCATGCACTGATCACGTGGATGATCATACACTAATCATGTGACAGATCATGCACTGATCACGTGGCTGATCATGCACTGATACCGTGACTGAGCATGGACTGATCACATGACTATCATGTAGTGATCACGTGACTTAATGGCGCTGATCATGTGACTGATCATGCGCTGATCATGTTTGCTATCATACACTGATCATGTGCCTCTGGAGGCAATAAACAAAGAGCTGAGTAGGCACGAATCAAACAGTCAGCAGGCAATAATCATGGAACTCAGGTGTGAGGAATCATGCTGCTCAGCTGGCAATAATCAAGCAGCTGAGCAGGCAGGAATTACGCAGCACAGCTGGCAATTGTCAAGCAGATGACAGGCAGGAATCGTGCAGCTCAGCTGGCAATTGTCAAGCAGATGAGCAGACAGTAATCACGCAGCTCAGCAGGCCCAGATCACGTGACTGAGCATGCACTGTTCACGTGGCTGATCATACACTGATCACGTGATGATCATGCACTGATCACTTGGATATCATGCACTGATCACGTGGCTGATCATACACTGTTCACGTGTCTGACCATGCACTGATCACGTGGCTGATCATACACTGCTCACGTAACTGATCATGCACTGATCACGTGGCTATCATGCACTGATCACGTGGCTGAACATGCACTGTTCACGTGGCTGATCACACACCTGTCACGTGACATATCATGCACTGATCACGTGGCACTCATGCACTGATCACGTGGCTGATCATACTCTGCTCACGTAACTCATGCACACATCACGTGGCTATCATGCACTGCTCACGTGGCTCGTCATGGAATGATCACGTAGCAACCATATACTGGTCACGTGACTGATCATGCAAAGATCACGTAAATGATCATGCACTGTTCACGTGACTGATCATGTACTGATCACGTGACTGATCATGCACTGATCACGTGGCTATCATGCACTGCTCACGTGGCTGATCATGCAACGATCACGTAGCAACCATGTACTGGTCACGTGACTGATCATGCACTGATCACGTAATTGATCATGCACTGATCACGTGGCTCATCATGCACTGATCACGTGGCTGATCACACATGTATCACGTGACTGATCATGCACTGATCACGTGGCTCATGCACTGATCACGTGGCTGTCATGCACTGATCACGTGGATATCATGCACTGATCACGTGGCTGATCACACACGATCACATGACTGATCATGCACTGATCACGTGGCTATCATGCACTGATCACGTGGCTGATCATGCACTGATCACGTAGCTACCATGTACTGGTCACGTGACTGATCATGCACTGATCACGTAATTGATCATGCACTGATCACGTGGCTGATCATGCACTGATCACGTGGCTGATCATGCACTGATCACGTGACTGATCATGCACTGATCACGTGACTGATCATGCACTGATCACGTGGCTATCATGCACTGATCACGTGACTGATCATGCACTGATCACGTGGCTGATCATGCACTGATCACGTGGCTGATCATGCACTGATCACGTGACTGATCATGCACTGATCACGTGACTGATCATGCACTGATCACGTGGCTATCATGCACTGATCACGTGGCTGATCATGCACTGATCACGTGGCTGATCATGCACTGATCACGTGACTGATCATGCACTGATCACGTGGCATCATGCACTGATCACGTGGCTGATCATGCACTGATCACGTGATCATGCACTGATCACGTGGCTATCATGCACTGATCACGTGGCTGATCATGCACTGATCACGTGGCTGATCATGCACTGATCACGTGGCTGATCATGCACTGATCACGTGACTGATCATGCACTGATCACGTGACTGATCATGCACTGATCACGTGGCTATCATGCACTACTCACGTGGCTGATCATGCAATGATCACGTAGCTACCATGTACTGGTCACGTGACTGATCATACACCCATCAGGTGACTGATCATGCACTGATCACGTGGCTATCATGCACTGATCACGAGACTGATCATGCACTGATCACGTCTATATCATGCACTGATCACATGACTGCCCATGCACTGATCACGTGGATGATCATACACTAATCTTGTGACAGATCATGCACTGATCACGTGGCTGATCATGCACTGATACCGTGACTGAGCATGGACTGATCACATGACTATCATGTAGTGATCACGTGACTTAATGGCGCTGATCATGTGACTGATCATGCGCTGATCATGTTTGCTATCATACACTGATCATGTGCCTCTGGAGGCAATAAACAAAGAGCTGAGTAGGCACGAATCAAACAGTCAGCAGGCAATAATCATGGAACTCAGGTGTGAGGAATCATGCTGCTCAGCTGGCAATAATCAAGCAGCTGAGCAGGCAGGAATTACGCAGCACAGCTGGCAATTGTCAAGCAGATGACAGGCAGGAATCGTGCAGCTCAGCTGGCAATTGTCAAGCAGATGAGCAGACAGTAATCACGCAGCTCAGCAGGCCCAGATCACGTGACTGAGCATGCACTGTTCACGTGGCTGATCATACACTGATCACGTGATGATCATGCACTGATCACTTGGATATCATGCACTGATCACGTGGCTGATCATACACTGTTCACGTGTCTGACCATGCACTGATCACGTGGCTGATCATACACTGCTCACGTAACTGATCATGCACTGATCACGTGGCTATCATGCACTGATCACGTGGCTGAACATGCACTGTTCACGTGGCTGATCACACACCTGTCACGTGACATATCATGCACTGATCACGTGGCACTCATGCACTGATCACGTGGCTGATCATACTCTGCTCACGTAACTCATGCACACATCACGTGGCTATCATGCACTGCTCACGTGGCTCGTCATGGAATGATCACGTAGCAACCATATACTGGTCACGTGACTGATCATGCAAAGATCACGTAAATGATCATGCACTGTTCACGTGACTGATCATGTACTGATCACGTGACTGATCATGCACTGATCACGTGGCTATCATGCTCTGCTCACGTGGCTGATCATGCAACGATCACGTAGCAACCATGTACTGGTCACGTGACTGATCATGCACTGATCACGTAATTGATCATGCACTGATCACGTGGCTCATCATGCACTGATCACGTGGCTGATCACACATGTATCACGTGACTGATCATGCACTGATCACGTGGCTGTCATTCACTGATCACGTGGATATCATGCACTGATCACGTGGCTGATCACACACGTATCACATGACTGATCATGCACTGATCACGTGGCTATCATGCACTGATCACGTGGCTATCATGCACTGATCACGTGGCTGATCATGCAATGATCACGTAGCTACCATGTACTGGTCACGTGACTGATCATGCACTGATCACGTAATTGATCATGCACTGATCACGTGGCTGATCATGCACTGATCACGTGGCTGATCATACACTGATCACGTGACTGATCATGCACTGATCACGTGACTGATCATGCACTGATCACGTGGCTATCATGCACTGATCACGTGGCTGATCATACACTGATCACGTGCCTGGTCATGCACTGATCACGTGGCTGATCATGCACTGATCACGTGACTGATCATGCACTGATCACGTGTCTGATCATGCACTGATCACGTGGCTATCATGCACTGCTCACGTGGCTGATCATGCCATGATCACGCAGCTACCATGTACTGGTCACATGACTGATCATGCACTGATCACGTGACTGATCATGCAGTGATCACGTGGCTATCATGCACTACTCACGTGGCTGATCATGCAATGATCATGTAGCTACCATGTACAGGTCACGTGAATGATCATACACCCATCAGGTGACTGATCATGCACTGATCACGTGGCTATCATGCACTGATCACGAGACTGATCATGCACTGATCACGTCTATATCATGCACTGATCACATGACTGCCCATGCACTGATCACGTGGATGATCATACACTAATCTTGTGACAGATCATGCACTGATCACGTGGCTGATCATGCACTGATACCGTGACTGAGCATGGACTGATCACATGACTATCATGTAGTGATCACGTGACTTAATGGCGCTGATCATGTGACTGATCATGCGCTGATCATGTTTGCTATCATACACTGATCATGTGCCTCTGGAGGCAATAAACAAAGAGCTGAGTAGGCACGAATCAAACAGTCAGCAGGCAATAATCATGGAACTCAGGTGTGAGGAATCATGCTGCTCAGCTGGCAATAATCAAGCAGCTGAGCAGGCAGGAATTACGCAGCACAGCTGGCAATTGTCAAGCAGATGACAGGCAGGAATCGTGCAGCTCAGCTGGCAATTGTCAAGCAGATGAGCAGACAGTAATCACGCAGCTCAGCAGGCCCAGATCACGTGACTGAGCATGCACTGTTCACGTGGCTGATCATACACTGATCACGTGATGATCATGCACTGATCACTTGGATATCATGCACTGATCACGTGGCTGATCATACACTGTTCACGTGTCTGACCATGCACTGATCACGTGGCTGATCATACACTGCTCACGTAACTGATCATGCACTGATCACGTGGCTATCATGCACTGATCACGTGGCTGAACATGCACTGTTCACGTGGCTGATCACACACCTGTCACGTGACATATCATGCACTGATCACGTGGCACTCATGCACTGATCACGTGGCTGATCATACTCTGCTCACGTAACTCATGCACACATCACGTGGCTATCATGCACTGCTCACGTGGCTCGTCATGGAATGATCACGTAGCAACCATATACTGGTCACGTGACTGATCATGCAAAGATCACGTAAATGATCATGCACTGTTCACGTGACTGATCATGTACTGATCACGTGACTGATCATGCACTGATCACGTGGCTATCATGCTCTGCTCACGTGGCTGATCATGCAACGATCACGTAGCAACCATGTACTGGTCACGTGACTGATCATGCACTGATCACGTAATTGATCCTGCACTGATCACGTGGCTCATCATGCACTGATCACGTGGCTGATCACACATGTATCACGTGACTGATCATGCACTGATCACGTGGCTCTCATGCACTGATCACGTGGCTGTCATGCACTGATCACGTGGATATCATGCACTGATCACGTGGCTGATCACACACGTATCACATGACTGATCATGCACTGATCACGTGGCTATCATGCACTGATCACGTGGCTATCATGCACTGATCACGTGGCTGATCATGCAATGATCACGTAGCTACCATGTACTGGTCACGTGACTGATCATGCACTGATCACGTAATTGATCATGCACTGATCACGTGGCTGATCATGCACTGATCACGTGGCTGATCATGCACTGATCACGTGACTGATCATGCACTGATCACGTGGCTATCATGCACTGATCACGTGGCTGATCATGCACTGATCACGTGGCTGATCATGCACTGATCACGTGGCTGATCATGCACTGATCACGTGACTGATCATGCACTGATCACGTGGCTGATCATGCACTGATCACGTGGCTATCATGCACTGATCACGTGGCTGATCATGCCATGATCACGCAGCTACCATGTACTGGTCACATGACTGATCATGCACTGATCACGTGACTGATCATGCACTGATCACGTGGCTATCATGCACTACTCACGTGGCTGATCATGCAATGATCATGTAGCTACCATGTACAGGTCACGTGAATGATCATACACCCATCAGGTGACTGATCATGCACTGATCACGTGGCTATCATGCACTGATCACGAGACTGATCATGCACTGATCACGTCTATATCATGCACTGATCACATGACTGCCCATGCACTGATCACGTGGATGATCATACACTAATCTTGTGACAGATCATGCACTGATCACGTGGCTGATCATGCACTGATACCGTGACTGAGCATGGACTGATCACATGACTATCATGTAGTGATCACGTGACTTAATGGCGCTGATCATGTGACTGATCATGCGCTGATCATGTTTGCTATCATACACTGATCATGTGCCTCTGGAGGCAATAAACAAAGAGCTGAGTAGGCACGAATCAAACAGTCAGCAGGCAATAATCATGGAACTCAGGTGTGAGGAATCATGCTGCTCAGCTGGCAATAATCAAGCAGCTGAGCAGGCAGGAATTACGCAGCACAGCTGGCAATTGTCAAGCAGATGACAGGCAGGAATCGTGCAGCTCAGCTGGCAATTGTCAAGCAGATGAGCAGACAGTAATCACGCAGCTCAGCAGGCCCTGATCACGTGACTGAGCATGCACTGTTCACGTGGCTGATCATACACTGATCACGTGATGATCATGCACTGATCACGTGGATATCATGCACTGATCACGTGGCTGATCATACACTGTTCACGTGTCTGACCATGCACTGATCACGTGGCTGATCATACACTGCTCACGTAACTGATCATGCACTGATCACGTGGCTATCATGCACTGATCACGTGGCTGATCATGCACTGATCACGTGGCTGATCACACACTGTCACGTGACTATCATGCACTGATCACGTGGCACTCATGCACTGATCACGTGGCTGATCATACACTGATCACGTAACTCATGCACACATCACGTGGCTATCATGCACTGATCACGTGGCTGATCATGCAATGATCACGTAGCAACCATATACTGATCACGTGACTGATCATGCACTGATCACGTGAATGATCATGCACTGATCACGTGACTGATCATGCACTGATCACGTGACTGATCATGCACTGATCACGTGACTGATCATGCACTGATCACGTGGCTATCATGCACTGCTCACGTGGCTGATCATGCCATGATCACGCAGCTACCATGTACTGGTCACATGACTGATCATGCACTGATCACGTGACTGATCATGCACTGATCACGTGGCTATCATGCACTACTCACGTGGCTGATCATGCAATGATCATGTAGCTACCATGTACAGGTCACGTGAATGATCATACACCCATCAGGTGACTGATCATGCACTGATCACGTGGCTATCATGCACTGATCACGAGACTGATCATGCACTGATCACGTCTATATCATGCACTGATCACATGACTGCCCATGCACTGATCACGTGGATGATCATACACTAATCATGTGACAGATCATGCACTGATCACGTGGCTGATCATGCACTGATACCGTGACTGAGCATGGACTGATCACATGACTATCATGTAGTGATCACGTGACTTAATGGCGCTGATCATGTGACTGATCATGCGCTGATCATGTTTGCTATCATACACTGATCATGTGCCTCTGGAGGCAATAAACAAAGAGCTGAGTAGGCACGAATCAAACAGTCAGCAGGCAATAATCATGGAACTCAGCTGTGAGGAATCATGCTGCTCAGCTGGCAATAATCAAGCAGCTGAGCAGGCAGGAATTACGCAGCACAGCTGGCAATTGTCAAGCAGATGACAGGCAGGAATCGTGCAGCTCAGCTGGCAATTGTCAAGCAGATGAGCAGACAGTAATCACGCAGCTCAGCAGGCCCAGATCACGTGACTGAGCATGCACTGTTCACGTGGCTGATCATACACTGATCACGTGATGATCATGCACTGATCACTTGGATATCATGCACTGATCACGTGGCTGATCATACACTGTTCACGTGTCTGACCATGCACTGATCACGTGGCTGATCATACACTGCTCACGTAACTGATCATGCACTGATCACGTGGCTATCATGCACTGATCACGTGGCTGAACATGCACTGTTCACGTGGCTGATCACACACCTGTCACGTGACATATCATGCACTGATCACGTGGCACTCATGCACTGATCACGTGGCTGATCATACTCTGCTCACGTAACTCATGCACACATCACGTGGCTATCATGCACTGCTCACGTGGCTCGTCATGGAATGATCACGTAGCTACCATATACTGGTCACGTGACTGATCATGCACAGATCACGTAAATGATCATGCACTGTTCACGTGACTGATCATGTACTGATCACGTGACTGATCATGCACTGATCACGTGGCTATCATGCTCTGCTCACGTGGCTGATCATGCAACGATCACGTAGCAACCATGTACTGGTCACGTGACTGATCATGCACTGATCACGTAATTGATCCTGCACTGATCACGTGGCTCATCATGCACTGATCACGTGGCTGATCACACATGTATCACGTGACTGATCATGCACTGATCACGTGGCTATCATGCACTGATCACGTGGCTGTCATGCACTGATCACGTGGATATCATGCACTGATCACGTGGCTGATCACACACGTATCACATGACTGATCATGCACTGATCACGTGGCTATCATGCACTGATCACGTGGCTATCATGCACTGATCACGTGGCTGATCATGCACTGATCACGTAGCTACCATGCACTGATCACGTGACTGATCATGCACTGATCACGTGACTGATCATGCACTGATCACGTGGCTGATCATGCACTGATCACGTGGCTGATCATGCACTGATCACGTGGCTATCATGCACTGATCACGTGGCTGATCATGCACTGATCACGTGGCTGATCATGCACTGATCACGTGGCTGATCATGCACTGATCACGTGACTGATCATGCACTGATCACGTGACTGATCATGCACTGATCACGTGGCTATCATGCACTGATCACGTGGCTGATCATGCACTGATCACGCAGCTATCATGCACTGATCACGTGACTGATCATGCACTGATCACGTGACTGATCATGCACTGATCACGTGGCTATCATGCACTGATCACGTGGCTGATCATGCACTGATCACGTGCTGATCATGCACTGATCACGTGGCTGATCATGCACTGATCACGTGACTGATCATGCACTGATCACGTGACTGATCATGCACTGATCACGTGGCTATCATGCACTGATCACGTGGCTGATCATGCACTGATCACGCAGCTATCATGCACTGATCACGTGACTGATCATGCACTGATCACGTGACTGATCATGCACTGATCACGTGGCTATCATGCACTGATCACGTGGCTGATCATGCACTGATCACGTGGCTACATGCACTGATCACGTGACTGATCATGCACTGATCACGTGACTGATCATGCACTGATCACGTGGCTATCATGCACTGATCACGTGACTGATCATGCACTGATCACGTTTATATCATACACTGATCATGTGCCTCTGGAGGCAATAAACAAAGAGCTGAGTAGGCACGAATCAAACAGTCAGCAGGCAATAATCATGGAACTCAGCTGTGAGGAATCATGCTGCTCAGCTGGCAATAATCAAGCAGCTGAGCAGGCAGGAATTACGCAGCACAGCTGGCAATTGTCAAGCAGATGACAGGCAGGAATCGTGCAGCTCAGCTGGCAATTGTCAAGCAGATGAGCAGACAGTAATCACGCAGCTCAGCAGGCCCTGATCACGTGACTGAGCATGCACTGTTCACGTGGCTGATCATACACTGATCACGTGATGATCATGCACTGATCACGTGGATATCATGCACTGATCACGTGGCTGATCATACACTGTTCACGTGTCTGACCATGCACTGATCACGTGGCTGATCATACACTGCTCACGTAACTGATCATGCACTGATCACGTGGCTATCATGCACTGATCACGTGGCTGAACATGCACTGATCACGTGGCTGATCACACACCTGTCACGTGACATATCATGCACTGATCACGTGGCACTCATGCACTGATCACGTGGCTGATCATACTCTGCTCACGTAACTCATGCACACATCACGTGGCTATCATGCACTGCTCACGTGGCTGTCATGGAATGATCACGTAGCAACCATATACTGGTCACGTGACTGATCATGCACTGATCACGTAAATGATCATGCACTGATCACGTGACTGATCATGCACTGATCACGTGACTGATCATGCACTGATCACGTGGCTATCATGCACTGCTCACGTGGCTGATCATGCAACGATCACGTAGCAACCATGTACTGGTCACGTGACTGATCATGCACTGATCACGTAATTGATCATGCACTGATCACGTGGCTCATCATGCACTGATCACGTGGCTGATCACACATGTATCACGTGACTGATCATGCACTGATCACGTGGCTCTCATGCACTGATCACGTGGCTGTCATGCACTGATCACGTGGATATCATGCACTGATCACGTGGCTGATCACACACGATCACATGACTGATCATGCACTGATCACGTGGCTATCATGCACTGATCACGTGGCTATCATGCACTGATCACGTGGCTGATCATGCACTGATCACGTAGCTACCATGCACTGATCACGTGACTGATCATGCACTGATCACGTAATTGATCATGCACTGATCACGTGGCTGATCATGCACTGATCACGTGGCTGATCATGCACTGATCACGTGACTGATCATGCACTGATCACGTGACTGATCATGCACTGATCACGTGGCTATCATGCACTGATCACGTGGCTGATCATGCACTGATCACGTGCCTGATCATGCACTGATCACGTGGCTGATCATGCACTGATCACGTGACTGATCATGCACTGATCACGTGGCTGATCATGCACTGATCACGTGGCTGATCATGCACTGATCACGTGGCTGATCATGCACTGATCACGTGGCTATCATGCACTGATCACGTGGCTGATCATGCACTGATCACGTAGCTATCATGCACTGATCACGTGACTGATCATGCACTGATCACGTAACTGATCATGCACTGATCACGTGGCTGATCATGCACTGATCACGTGGCTGATCATGCACTGATCACGTGACTGATCATGCACTGATCACGTGGCTGATCATGCACTGATCACGTGGCTGATCATGCACTGATCACGTGACTGATCATGCACTGATCACGTGACTGATCATGCACTGATCACGTGGCTATCATGCACTGCTCACGTGGCTGATCATGCATGATCACGCAGCTACCATGTACTGGTCACATGACTGATCATGCACTGATCACGTGACTGATCATGCAGTGATCACGTGGCTATCATGCACTACTCACGTGGCTGATCATGCAATGATCATGTAGCTACCATGTACAGGTCACGTGAATGATCATACACCCATCAGGTGACTGATCATGCACTGATCACGTGGCTATCATGCACTGATCACGAGACTGATCATGCACTGATCACGTCTATATCATGCACTGATCACATGACTGCCCATGCACTGATCACGTGGATGATCATACACTAATCATGTGACAGATCATGCACTGATCACGTGGCTGATCATGCACTGATACCGTGACTGAGCATGGACTGATCACATGACTATCATGTAGTGATCACGTGACTTAATGGCGCTGATCATGTGACTGATCATGCGCTGATCATGTTTGCTATCATACACTGATCATGTGCCTCTGGAGGCAATAAACAAAGAGCTGAGTAGGCACGAATCAAACAGTCAGCAGGCAATAATCATGGAACTCAGCTGTGAGGAATCATGCTGCTCAGCTGGCAATAATCAAGCAGCTGAGCAGGCAGGAATTACGCAGCACAGCTGGCAATTGTCAAGCAGATGACAGGCAGGAATCGTGCAGCTCAGCTGGCAATTGTCAAGCAGATGAGCAGACAGTAATCACGCAGCTCAGCAGGCCCAGATCACGTGACTGAGCATGCACTGTTCACGTGGCTGATCATACACTGATCACGTGATGATCATGCACTGATCACTTGGATATCATGCACTGATCACGTGGCTGATCATACACTGTTCACGTGTCTGACCATGCACTGATCACGTGGCTGATCATACACTGCTCACGTAACTGATCATGCACTGATCACGTGGCTATCATGCACTGATCACGTGGCTGAACATGCACTGTTCACGTGGCTGATCACACACCTGTCACGTGACATATCATGCACTGATCACGTGGCACTCATGCACTGATCACGTGGCTGATCATACTCTGCTCACGTAACTCATGCACACATCACGTGGCTATCATGCACTGCTCACGTGGCTCGTCATGGAATGATCACGTAGCTACCATATACTGGTCACGTGACTGATCATGCACAGATCACGTAAATGATCATGCACTGTTCACGTGACTGATCATGTACTGATCACGTGACTGATCATGCACTGATCACGTGGCTATCATGCTCTGCTCACGTGGCTGATCATGCACGATCACGTAGCAACCATGTACTGGTCACGTGACTGATCATGCACTGATCACGTAATTGATCCTGCACTGATCACGTGGCTCATCATGCACTGATCACGTGGCTGATCACACATGTATCACGTGACTGATCATGCACTGATCACGTGGCTCTCATGCAC
The DNA here is from genome assembly GCF_032452875.1 of Bos javanicus. Classification (NCBI taxonomy): domain Eukaryota; kingdom Metazoa; phylum Chordata; class Mammalia; order Artiodactyla; family Bovidae; genus Bos; species Bos javanicus. Next base: position 26,050 of record NW_026894670.1, on the reverse strand, counting down.
TGATCACGTGGCTGTCATGCACTGATCACGTGGATATCATGCACTGATCACGTGGCTGATCACACACGTATCACATGACTGATCATGCACTGATCACGTGGCTATCATGCACTGATCACGTGGCTATCATGCACTGATCACGTGGCTGATCATGCACTGATCACGTAGCTACCATGCACTGGTCACGTGACTGATCATGCACTGATCACGTAATTGATCATGCACTGATCACGTGGCTGATCATGCACTGATCACGTGGCTGATCATGCACTGATCACGTGACTGATCATGCACTGATCACGTGACTGATCATGCACTGATCACGTGGCTATCATGCACTGATCACTTGGCTGATCATGCACTGATCACGTGCCTGATCATGCACTGATCACGTGGCTGATCATGCACTGATCACGTGACTGATCATGCACTGATCACGTGACTGATCATGCACTGATCACGTGGCTGATCATGCACTGATCACGTGGCTGATCATGCACTGATCACGTGGCTATCATGCACTGATCACGTGGCTGATCATGCACTGATCACGTAGCTATCATGCACTGATCACGTGACTGATCATGCACTGATCACGTAACTGATCATGCACTGATCACGTGGCTGATCATGCACTGATCACGTGGCTGATCATGCACTGATCACGTGACTGATCATGCACTGATCACGTGACTGATCATGCACTGATCACGTGGCTATCATGCACTGATCACGTGGCTGATCATGCACTGATCACGTGACTGATCATGCACTGATCACGTGGCTGATCATGCACTGATCACGTGACTGATCATGCACTGATCACGTGACTGATCATGCACTGATCACGTGGCTATCATGCACTGATCACGTGGCTGATCATGCACTGATCACGTGGCTATCATGCACTGATCACGTGACTGATCATGCACTGATCACGTGACTGATCATGCACTGATCACGTGGCTATCATGCACTGATCACGTGGCTGATCATGCACTGATCACGTGGCTATCATGCACTGATCACGTGACTGATCATGCACTGATCACGTGACTGATCATGCACTGATCACGTGGCTATCATGCACTGATCACGTGGCTGATCATGCCATGATCACGCAGCTACCATGTACTGGTCACATGACTGATCATGCACTGATCACGTGACTGATCATGCACTGATCACGTGGCTATCATGCACTACTCACGTGGCTGATCATGCAATGATCATGTAGCTACCATGTACAGGTCACGTGAATGATCATACACCCATCAGGTGACTGATCATGCACTGATCACGTGGCTATCATGCACTGATCACGAGACTGATCATGCACTGATCACGTCTATATCATGCACTGATCACATGACTGCCCATGCACTGATCACGTGGATGATCATACACTAATCATGTGACAGATCATGCACTGATCACGTGGCTGATCATGCACTGATACCGTGACTGAGCATGGACTGATCACATGACTATCATGTAGTGATCACGTGACTTAATGGCGCTGATCATGTGACTGATCATGCGCTGATCATGTTTGCTATCATACACTGATCATGTGCCTCTGGAGGCAATAAACAAAGAGCTGAGTAGGCACGAATCAAACAGTCAGCAGGCAATAATCATGGAACTCAGGTGTGAGGAATCATGCTGCTCAGCTGGCAATAATCAAGCAGCTGAGCAGGCAGGAATTACGCAGCACAGCTGGCAATTGTCAAGCAGATGACAGGCAGGAATCGTGCAGCTCAGCTGGCAATTGTCAAGCAGATGAGCAGACAGTAATCACGCAGCTCAGCAGGCCCAGATCACGTGACTGAGCATGCACTGTTCACGTGGCTGATCATACACTGATCACGTGATGATCATGCACTGATCACTTGGATATCATGCACTGATCACGTGGCTGATCATACACTGTTCACGTGTCTGACCATGCACTGATCACGTGGCTGATCATACACTGCTCACGTAACTGATCATGCACTGATCACGTGGCTATCATGCACTGATCACGTGGCTGAACATGCACTGTTCACGTGGCTGATCACACACCTGTCACGTGACATATCATGCACTGATCACGTGGCACTCATGCACTGATCACGTGGCTGATCATACTCTGCTCACGTAACTCATGCACACATCACGTGGCTATCATGCACTGCTCACGTGGCTCGTCATGGAATGATCACGTAGCTACCATATACTGGTCACGTGACTGATCATGCACTGATCACGTAAATGATCATGCACTGTTCACGTGACTGATCATGTACTGATCACGTGACTGATCATGCACTGATCACGTGGCTATCATGCACTGCTCACGTGGCTGATCATGCAACGATCACGTAGCAACCATGTACTGGTCACGTGACTGATCATGCACTGATCACGTAATTGATCATGCACTGATCACGTGGCTCATCATGCACTGATCACGTGGCTGATCACACATGTATCACGTGACTGATCATGCACTGATCACGTGGCTATCATGCACTGATCACGTGGCTGTCATGCACTGATCACGTGGATATCATGCACTGATCACGTGGCTGATCACACACGATCACGTGACTGATCATGCACTGATCACGTGGCTATCATGCACTGATCACGTGGCTATCATGCACTGATCACGTGGCTGATCATGCACTGATCACGTGGCTATCATGCACTGATCACGTGACTGATCATGCACTGATCACGGCTGATCATGCACTGATCACGTGGCTGATCATGCACTGATCACGTGGCTGATCATGCACTGATCACGTGACTGATCATGCACTGATCACGTGACTGATCATGCACTGATCACGTGGCTGATCATGCACTGATCACGTGGCTGATCATGCACTGATCACGTGACTGATCATGCACTGATCACGTGACTGATCATGCACTGATCACGTGGCTATCATGCACTGATCACGTGGCTGATCATGCATGATCACGCAGCTATCATGCACTGATCACGTGACTGATCATGCACTGATCACGTGACTGATCATGCACTGATCACGTGGCTATCATGCACTGATCACGTGGCTGATCATGCACTGATCACGTGGCTATCATGCACTGATCACGTGGCTGATCACACACGATCACGTGACTGATCATGCACTGATCACGTGGCTATCATGCACTGATCACGTGGCTATCATGCACTGATCACGTGGCTGATCATGCACTGATCACGTAGCTGATCATGCACTGATCACGTGACTGATCATGCACTGATCACGTAACTGATCATGCACTGATCACGTGACTGATCATGCACTGATCACGTGGCTATCATGCACTGATCACGTGGCTGACATGCACTGATCACGTGCCTGGCATGCACTGATCACGTGGCTGATCATGCACTGATCACGTGACTGATCATGCACTGATCACGTGTCTGATCATGCACTGATCACGTGGCTATCATGCACTGCTCACGTGGCTGATCATGCCATGATCACGCAGCTACCATGTACTGGTCACATGACTGATCATGCACTGATCACGTGACTGATCATGCAGTGATCACGTGGCTATCATGCACTACTCACGTGGCTGATCATGCAATGATCATGTAGCTACCATGTACAGGTCACGTGAATGATCATACACCCATCAGGTGACTGATCATGCACTGATCACGTGGCTATCATGCACTGATCACGTGACTGATCATGCACTGATCACGTCTATATCATGCACTGATCACATGACTGCCCATGCACTGATCACGTGGATGATCATACACTAATCTTGTGACAGATCATGCACTGATCACGTGGCTGATCATGCACTGATACCGTGACTGAGCATGGACTGATCACATGACTATCATGTAGTGATCACGTGACTTAATGGCGCTGATCATGTGACTGATCATGCGCTGATCATGTTTGCTATCATACACTGATCATGTGCCTCTGGAGGCAATAAACAAAGAGCTGAGTAGGCACGAATCAAACAGTCAGCAGGCAATAATCATGGAACTCAGTGTGAGGAATCATGCTGCTCAGCTGGCAATAATCAAGCAGCTGAGCAGGCAGGAATTACGCAGCACAGCTGGCAATTGTCAAGCAGATGACAGGCAGGAATCGTGCAGCTCAGCTGGCAATTGTCAAGCAGATGAGCAGACAGTAATCACGCAGCTCAGCAGGCCCAGATCACGTGACTGAGCATGCACTGTTCACGTGGCTGATCATACACTGATCACGTGATGATCATGCACTGATCACTTGGATATCATGCACTGATCACGTGGCTGATCATACACTGTTCACGTGTCTGACCATGCACTGATCACGTGGCTGATCATACACTGCTCACGTAACTGATCATGCACTGATCACGTGGCTATCATGCACTGATCACGTGGCTGAACATGCACTGTTCACGTGGCTGATCACACACCTGTCACGTGACATATCATGCACTGATCACGTGGCACTCATGCACTGATCACGTGGCTGATCATACTCTGCTCACGTAACTCATGCACACATCACGTGGCTATCATGCACTGCTCACGTGGCTCGTCATGGAATGATCACGTAGCAACCATATACTGGTCACGTGACTGATCATGCAAAGATCACGTAAATGATCATGCACTGTTCACGTGACTGATCATGTACTGATCACGTGACTGATCATGCACTGATCACGTGGCTATCATGCTCTGCTCACGTGGCTGATCATGCAACGATCACGTAGCAACCATGTACTGGTCACGTGACTGATCATGCACTGATCACGTAATTGATCATGCACTGATCACGTGGCTCATCATGCACTGATCACGTGGCTGATCACACATGTATCACGTGACTGATCATGCACTGATCACGTGGCTATCATGCACTGATCACGTGGCTGTCATGCACTGATCACGTGGATATCATGCACTGATCACGTGGCTGATCACACACGTATCACATGACTGATCATGCACTGATCACGTGGCTATCATGCACTGATCACGTGGCTATCATGCACTGATCACGTGCTGATCATGCAATGATCACGAGCTACCATGTACTGGTCACGTGACTGATCATGCACTGATCACGTGTTGATCATGCACTGATCACGTGGCTGATCATGCACTGATCACGTGGCTGATCATGCACTGATCACGTGACTGATCATGCACTGATCACGTGACTGATCATGCACTGATCACGTGGCTATCATGCACTGATCACGTGCTGATCATGCACTGATCACGTAGCTATCATGCACTGATCACGTGACTGATCATGCACTGATCACGTGACTGATCATGCACTGATCACGTGGCTGATCATGCACTGATCACGTGGCTGATCATGCACTGATCACGTGACTGATCATGCACTGATCACGTGGCTGATCATGCACTGATCACGTGGCTGATCATGCACTGATCACGTGACTGATCATGCACTGATCACGTGTCTGATCATGCACTGATCACGTGGCTATCATGCACTGCTCACGTGGCTGATCATGCCATGATCACGCAGCTACCATGTACTGGTCACATGACTGATCATGCACTGATCACGTGACTGATCATGCAGTGATCACGTGGCTATCATGCACTACTCACGTGGCTGATCATGCAATGATCATGTAGCTACCATGTACAGGTCACGTGAATGATCATACACCCATCAGGTGACTGATCATGCACTGATCACGTGGCTATCATGCACTGATCACGAGACTGATCATGCACTGATCACGTCTATATCATGCACTGATCACATGACTGCCCATGCACTGATCACGTGGATGATCATACACTAATCTTGTGACAGATCATGCACTGATCACGTGGCTGATCATGCACTGATACCGTGACTGAGCATGGACTGATCACATGACTATCATGTAGTGATCACGTGACTTAATGGCGCTGATCATGTGACTGATCATGCGCTGATCATGTTTGCTATCATACACTGATCATGTGCCTCTGGAGGCAATAAACAAAGAGCTGAGTAGGCACGAATCAAACAGTCAGCAGGCAATAATCATGGAACTCAGGTGTGAGGAATCATGCTGCTCAGCTGGCAATAATCAAGCAGCTGAGCAGGCAGGAATTACGCAGCACAGCTGGCAATTGTCAAGCAGATGACAGGCAGGAATCGTGCAGCTCAGCTGGCAATTGTCAAGCAGATGAGCAGACAGTAATCACGCAGCTCAGCAGGCCCAGATCACGTGACTGAGCATGCACTGTTCACGTGGCTGATCATACACTGATCACGTGATGATCATGCACTGATCACTTGGATATCATGCACTGATCACGTGGCTGATCATACACTGTTCACGTGTCTGACCATGCACTGATCACGTGGCTGATCATACACTGCTCACGTAACTGATCATGCACTGATCACGTGGCTATCATGCACTGATCACGTGGCTGAACATGCACTGTTCACGTGGCTGATCACACACCTGTCACGTGACATATCATGCACTGATCACGTGGCACTCATGCACTGATCACGTGGCTGATCATACTCTGCTCACGTAACTCATGCACACATCACGTGGCTATCATGCACTGCTCACGTGGCTCGTCATGGAATGATCACGTAGCAACCATATACTGGTCACGTGACTGATCATGCAAAGATCACGTAAATGATCATGCACTGTTCACGTGACTGATCATGTACTGATCACGTGACTGATCATGCACTGATCACGTGGCTATCATGCACTGCTCACGTGGCTGATCATGCAACGATCACGTAGCAACCATGTACTGGTCACGTGACTGATCATGCACTGATCACGTAATTGATCCTGCACTGATCACGTGGCTCATCATGCACTGATCACGTGGCTGATCACACATGTATCACGTGACTGATCATGCACTGATCACGTGGCTCTCATGCACTGATCACGTGGCTGTCATGCACTGATCACGTGATATCATGCACTGATCACGTGGCTGATCACACACGTATCACATGACTGATCATGCACTGATCACGTGGCTATCATGCACTGATCACGTGGCTATCATGCACTGATCACGTGGCTGATCATGCAATGATCACGGCTACCATGTACTGGTCACGTGACTGATCATGCACTGATCACGTAATTGATCATGCACTGATCATGTGGCTGATCATGCACTGATCACGTGGCTGATCATGCACTGATCACGTGACTGATCATGCACTGATCACGTGACTGATCATGCACTGATCACGTCTGATCATGCACTGATCACGTGGCTGATCATGCACTGATCACGTGACTGATCATGCACTGATCACGTGGCTGATCATGCACTGATCACGTGGCTATCATGCACTGATCACGTGGCTGATCATGCATGATCACGCAGCTACCATGTACTGATCACATGACTGATCATGCACTGATCACGTGACTGATCATGCACTGATCACGTGGCTATCATGCACTGATCACGTGGCTGATCATGCACTGATCACGTGGCTATCATGCACTGATCACGTGGCTGATCACACACGATCACATGACTGATCATGCACTGATCACGTGGCTATCATGCACTGATCACGTGGCTGATCATGCACTGATCACGTGGCTGATCATGCACTGATCACGTGGCTATCATGCACTGATCACGTGACTGATCATGCACTGATCACGTGACTGATCATGCACTGATCACGTGACTGATCATGCACTGATCACGTGGCTATCATGCACTGATCACGTGGCTGATCATACACTGATCACGTGCCTGATCATGCACTGATCACGTGGCTGATCATGCACTGATCACGTGACTGATCATGCACTGATCACGTCTGATCATGCACTGATCACGTGGCTATCATGCACTGCTCACGTGGCTGATCATGCCATGATCACGCAGCTACCATGTACTGGTCACATGACTGATCATGCACTGATCACGTGACTGATCATGCACTGATCACGTGGCTATCATGCACTACTCACGTGGCTGATCATGCAATGATCATGTAGCTACCATGTACAGGTCACGTGAATGATCATACACCCATCAGGTGACTGATCATGCACTGATCACGTGGCTATCATGCACTGATCACGAGACTGATCATGCACTGATCACGTCTATATCATGCACTGATCACATGACTGCCCATGCACTGATCACGTGGATGATCATACACTAATCTTGTGACAGATCATGCACTGATCACGTGGCTGATCATGCACTGATACCGTGACTGAGCATGGACTGATCACATGACTATCATGTAGTGATCACGTGACTTAATGGCGCTGATCATGTGACTGATCATGCGCTGATCATGTTTGCTATCATACACTGATCATGTGCCTCTGGAGGCAATAAACAAAGAGCTGAGTAGGCACGAATCAAACAGTCAGCAGGCAATAATCATGGAACTCAGGTGTGAGGAATCATGCTGCTCAGCTGGCAATAATCAAGCAGCTGAGCAGGCAGGAATTACGCAGCACAGCTGGCAATTGTCAAGCAGATGACAGGCAGGAATCGTGCAGCTCAGCTGGCAATTGTCAAGCAGATGAGCAGACAGTAATCACGCAGCTCAGCAGGCCCAGATCACGTGACTGAGCATGCACTGTTCACGTGGCTGATCATACACTGATCACGTGATGATCATGCACTGATCACTTGGATATCATGCACTGATCACGTGGCTGATCATACACTGTTCACGTGTCTGACCATGCACTGATCACGTGGCTGATCATACACTGCTCACGTAACTGATCATGCACTGATCACGTGGCTATCATGCACTGATCACGTGGCTGATCACACACCTGTCACGTGACATATCATGCACTGATCACGTGGCACTCATGCACTGATCACGTGGCTGATCATACTCTGCTCACGTAACTCATGCACACATCACGTGGCTATCATGCACTGCTCACGTGGCTCGTCATGGAATGATCACGTAGCAACCATATACTGGTCACGTGACTGATCATGCAAAGATCACGTAAATGATCATGCACTGTTCACGTGACTGATCATGTACTGATCACGTGACTGATCATGCACTGATCACGTGGCTATCATGCACTGCTCACGTGGCTGATCATGCAACGATCACGTAGCAACCATGTACTGGTCACGTGACTGATCATGCACTGATCACGTAATTGATCCTGCACTGATCACGTGGCTCATCATGCACTGATCACGTGGCTGATCACACATGTATCACGTGACTGATCATGCACTGATCACGTGGCTCTCATGCACTGATCACGTGGCTGTCATGCACTGATCACGTGGATATCATGCACTGATCACGTGGCTGATCACACACGTATCACATGACTGATCATGCACTGATCACGTGGCTATCATGCACTGATCACGTGGCTATCATGCACTGATCACGTGGCTGATCATGCAATGATCACGTAGCTACCATGTACTGGTCACGTGACTGATCATGCACTGATCACGTAATTGATCATGCACTGATCACGTGGCTGATCATGCACTGATCACGTGGCTGATCATACACTGATCACACTGATCATGCACTGATCACGTGACTGATCATGCACTGATCACGTGGCTATCATGCACTGATCACGTGGCTGATCATGCACTGATCACGTAGCTACCATGCACTGGTCACGTGACTGATCATGCACTGATCACGTAACTGATCATGCACTGATCACGTGGCTGATCATGCACTGATCACGTGGCTGATCATGCACTGATCACATGACTGATCATGCACTGATCACGTGCCTGATCATGCACTGATCACGTGGCTGATCATGCACTGATCACGTGACTGATCATGCACTGATCACGTGTCTGATCATGCACTGATCACGTGGCTATCATGCACTGCTCACGTGGCTGATCATGCCATGATCACGCAGCTACCATGTACTGGTCACATGACTGATCATGCACTGATCACGTGACTGATCATGCAGTGATCACGTGGCTATCATGCACTACTCACGTGGCTGATCATGCAATGATCATGTAGCTACCATGTACAGGTCACGTGAATGATCATACACCCATCAGGTGACTGATCATGCACTGATCACGTGGCTATCATGCACTGATCACGAGACTGATCATGCACTGATCACGTCTATATCATGCACTGATCACATGACTGCCCATGCACTGATCACGTGGATGATCATACACTAATCTGTGACAGATCATGCACTGATCACGTGGCTGATCATGCACTGATACCGTGACTGAGCATGGACTGATCACATGACTATCATGTAGTGATCACGTGACTTAATGGCGCTGATCATGTGACTGATCATGCGCTGATCATGTTTGCTATCATACACTGATCATGTGCCTCTGGAGGCAATAAACAAAGAGCTGAGTAGGCACGAATCAAACAGTCAGCAGGCAATAATCATGGAACTCAGGTGTGAGGAATCATGCTGCTCAGCTGGCAATAATCAAGCAGCTGAGCAGGCAGGAATTACGCAGCACAGCTGGCAATTGTCAAGCAGATGACAGGCAGGAATCGTGCAGCTCAGCTGGCAATTGTCAAGCAGATGAGCAGACAGTAATCACGCAGCTCAGCAGGCCCAGATCACGTGACTGAGCATGCACTGTTCACGTGGCTGATCATACACTGATCACGTGATGATCATGCACTGATCACTTGGATATCATGCACTGATCACGTGGCTGATCATACACTGTTCACGTGTCTGACCATGCACTGATCACGTGGCTGATCATACACTGCTCACGTAACTGATCATGCACTGATCACGTGGCTATCATGCACTGATCACGTGGCTGAACATGCACTGTTCACGTGGCTGATCACACACCTGTCACGTGACATATCATGCACTGATCACGTGGCACTCATGCACTGATCACGTGGCTGATCATACTCTGCTCACGTAACTCATGCACACATCACGTGGCTATCATGCACTGCTCACGTGGCTCGTCATGGAATGATCACGTAGCAACCATATACTGGTCACGTGACTGATCATGCAAGATCACGTAAATGATCATGCACTGTTCACGTGACTGATCATGTACTGATCACGTGACTGATCATGCACTGATCACGTGGCTATCATGCTCTGCTCACGTGGCTGATCATGCAACGATCACGTAGCAACCATGTACTGGTCACGTGACTGATCATGCACTGATCACGTAATTGATCCTGCACTGATCACGTGGCTCATCATGCACTGATCACGTGGCTGATCACACATGTATCACGTGACTGATCATGCACTGATCACGTGGCTCTCATGCACTGATCACGTGGCTGTCATGCACTGATCACGTGGATATCATGCACTGATCACGTGGCTGATCACACACGTATCACATGACTGATCATGCACTGATCACGTGGCTATCATGCACTGATCACGTGGCTATCATGCACTGATCACGTGGCTGATCAGGCAATGATCACGTAGCTACCATGTACTGATCACGTGACTGATCATGCACTGATCACGTAATTGATCATGCACTGATCACGTGGCTGATCATGCACTGATCACGTGGCTGATCATGCACTGATCACGTGACTGATCATGCACTGATCACGTGACTGATCATGCACTGATCACGTGGCTGATCATGCACTGATCACGTGGCTGATCATGCACTGATCACGTGACTGATCATGCACTGATCACGTGTCTGATCATGCACTGATCACGTGGCTATCATGCACTGCTCACGTGGCTGATCATGCCATGATCACGCAGCTACCATGTACTGGTCACATGACTGATCATGCACTGATCACGTGACTGATCATGCAGTGATCACGTGGCTATCATGAACTACTCACGTGGCTGATCATGCAATGATCATGTAGCTACCATGTACAGGTCACGTGAATGATCATACACCCATCAGGTGACTGATCATGCACTGATCACGTGGCTATCATGCACTGATCACGAGACTGATCATGCACTGTTCACGTCTATATCATGCACTGATCACATGACTGCCCATGCACTGATCACGTGGATGATCATACACTAATCTTGTGACAGATCATGCACTGATCACGTGGCTGATCATGCACTGATACCGTGACTGAGCATGGACTGATCACATGACTATCATGTAGTGATCACGTGACTTAATGGCGCTGATCATGTGACTGATCATGCGCTGATCATGTTTGCTATCATACACTGATCATGTGCCTCTGGAGGCAATAAACAAAGAGCTGAGTAGGCACGAATCAAACAGTCAGCAGGCAATAATCATGGAACTCAGGTGTGAGGAATCATGCTGCTCAGCTGGCAATAATCAAGCAGCTGAGCAGGCAGGAATTACGCAGCACAGCTGGCAATTGTCAAGCAGATGACAGGCAGGAATCGTGCAGCTCAGCTGGCAATTGTCAAGCAGATGAGCAGACAGTAATCACGCAGCTCAGCAGGCCCAGATCACGTGACTGAGCATGCACTGTTCACGTGGCTGATCATACACTGATCACGTGATGATCATGCACTGATCACTTGGATATCATGCACTGATCACGTGGCTGATCATACACTGTTCACGTGTCTGACCATGCACTGATCACGTGGCTGATCATACACTGCTCACGTAACTGATCATGCACTGATCACGTGGCTATCATGCACTGATCACGTGGCTGAACATGCACTGTTCACGTGGCTGATCACACACCTGTCACGTGACATATCATGCACTGATCACGTGGCACTCATGCACTGATCACGTGGCTGATCATACTCTGCTCACGTAACTCATGCACACATCACGTGGCTATCATGCACTGCTCACGTGGCTCGTCATGGAATGATCACGTAGCAACCATATACTGGTCACGTGACTGATCATGCAAAGATCACGTAAATGATCATGCACTGTTCACGTGACTGATCATGTACTGATCACGTGACTGATCATGCACTGATCACGTGGCTATCATGCTCTGCTCACGTGGCTGATCATGCAACGATCACGTAGCAACCATGTACTGGTCACGTGACTGATCATGCACTGATCACGTAATTGATCATGCACTGATCACGTGGCTCATCATGCACTGATCACGTGGCTGATCACACATGTATCACGTGACTGATCATGCACTGATCACGTGGCTCTCATGCACTGATCACGTGGCTGTCATGCACTGATCACGTGGATATCATGCACTGATCACGTGGCTGATCATGCACTGATCACGTGACTGATCATGCACTGATCACGTGGCTATCATGCACTGATCACGTGGCTGATCATGCACTGATCACGTGGCTGATCATGCACTGTCACGTGACTGATCATGCACTGATCACGTGGCATCATGCACTGATCACGTGGCTGATCATACACTGATCACGTAATCATGCACTGATCACGTGGCTGATCATGCACTGATCACGTGGCTGATCATGCAATGATCACGTAGCTATCATGCACTGATCACGTGACTGATCATGCACTGATCACGTGGCTGATCATGCACTGATCACGTGACTGATCATGCACTGATCACGTGACTGATCATGCACTGATCACGTGGCTATCATGCACTGCTCACGTGGCTGATCATGCACGATCACGTAGCAACCATGTACTGGTCACGTGACTGATCATGCACTGATCACGTAATTGATCATGCACTGATCACGTGGCTGATCATGCACTGATCACGTGGCTGATCACACATGATCACGTGACTGATCATGCACTGATCACGTGGCTGATCATGCACTGATCACGTGGCTGATCATGCACTGATCACGTGGCTATCATGCACTGATCACGTGGCTGATCACACACGATCACATGACTGATCATGCACTGATCACGTGGCTATCATGCACTGATCACGTGGCTGATCATGCACTGATCACTGATCAGGCGAATTGATCATGCACTGATCACTGATCATGCACTGATCACGGCTGCACTGATCACGTGACTGATCATGCACTGATCACGACTGATCATGCACTGATCACGTGGCTGATCATGCACTGATCACGTGGCTGATCATGCACTGATCACGTGACTGATCATGCACTGATCACGTGACTGATCATGCACTGATCACGTGGCTATCATGCACTGCTCACGTGGCTGATCATGCCATGATCACGCAGCTACCATGTACTGGTCACATGACTGATCATGCACTGATCACGTGACTGATCATGCACTGATCACGTGGCTATCATGCACTACTCACGTGGCTGATCATGCAATGATCATGTAGCTACCATGTACAGGTCACGTGAATGATCATACACCCATCAGGTGACTGATCATGCACTGATCACGTGGCTATCATGCACTGATCACGAGACTGATCATGCACTGATCACGTCTATATCATGCACTGATCACATGACTGCCCATGCACTGATCACGTGGATGATCATACACTAATCATGTGACAGATCATGCACTGATCACGTGGCTGATCATGCACTGATACCGTGACTGAGCATGGACTGATCACATGACTATCATGTAGTGATCACGTGACTTAATGGCGCTGATCATGTGACTGATCATGCACTGATCATGTTTGCTATCATACACTGATCATGTGCCTCTGGAGGCAATAAACAAAGAGCTGAGTAGGCACGAATCAAACAGTCAGCAGGCAATAATCATGGAACTCAGGTGTGAGGAATCATGCTGCTCAGCTGGCAATAATCAAGCAGCTGAGCAGGCAGGAATTACGCAGCACAGCTGGCAATTGTCAAGCAGATGACAGGCAGGAATCGTGCAGCTCAGCTGGCAATTGTCAAGCAGATGAGCAGACAGTAATCACGCAGCTCAGCAGGCCCAGATCACGTGACTGAGCATGCACTGTTCACGTGGCTGATCATACACTGATCACGTGATGATCATGCACTGATCACTTGGATATCATGCACTGATCACGTGGCTGATCATACACTGTTCACGTGTCTGACCATGCACTGATCACGTGGCTGATCATACACTGCTCACGTAACTGATCATGCACTGATCACGTGGCTATCATGCACTGATCACGTGGCTGAACATGCACTGTTCACGTGGCTGATCACACACCTGTCACGTGACATATCATGCACTGATCACGTGGCACTCATGCACTGATCACGTGGCTGATCATACTCTGCTCACGTAACTCATGCACACATCACGTGGCTATCATGCACTGCTCACGTGGCTCGTCATGGAATGATCACGTAGCTACCATATACTGGTCACGTGACTGATCATGCACTGATCACGTAAATGATCATGCACTGTTCACGTGACTGATCATGTACTGATCACGTGACTGATCATGCACTGATCACGTGGCTATCATGCTGCTCACGTGGCTGATCATGCAACGATCACGTAGCAACCATGTACTGGTCACGTGACTGATCATGCACTGATCACGTAATTGATCCTGCACTGATCACGTGGCTCATCATGCACTGATCACGTGGCTGATCACACATGTATCACGTGACTGATCATGCACTGATCACGTGGCTATCATGCACTGATCACGTGGCTGTCATGCACTGATCACGTGGATATCATGCACTGATCACGTGGCTGATCATACACTGATCACGTGACTGATCATGCACTGATCACGTGGCTATCATGCACTGATCACGTGGCTGATCATGCACTGATCACGTGGCTGATCACACACTGTCACGTGACTATCATGCACTGATCACGTGACTCATGCACTGATCACGTGGCTGATCATGCACTGATCACGTGACTCATGCACTGATCACGTGGCTATCATGCACTGATCACGTGGCTGATCATGCAATGATCACGTAGCAACCATATATCACGTGACTGATCATGATCACGTGAATGATCATGCACTGATCACGTGACTGATCATGCACTGATCACGTGACTGATCATGCACTGATCACGTGGCTATCATGCACTGTCACGTGGCTGATCATGCACGATCACGTAGCAACCATGCACTGGTCACGTGACTGATCATGCACTGATCACGTGCTGATCATGCACTGATCACGTGGCTGATCATGCACTGATCACGTGGCTGATCACACATGATCACGTGACTGATCATGCACTGATCACGTGGCTATCATGCACTGATCACGTGGCTGATCATGCACTGATCACGTGGATATCATGCACTGATCACGTGGCTGATCACACACGTATCACGTGACTGATCATGCACTGATCACGTGGCTGATCATGCACTGATCACGTATATCATGCACTGATCACGTGGCTATCATGCACTGATCACGTAGCTACCATGCACTGATCACGTGACTGATCATGCACTGATCACGTGACTGATCATGCACTGATCACGTGGCTATCATGCACTGATCACGTGGCTATCATGCACTGATCACGTGGCTGATCATGCACTGATCACGTAGCTACCATGTACTGATCACGTGACTGATCATGCACTGATCACGTGACTGATCATGCACTGATCACGTGGCTGATCATGCACTGATCACGTGGCTGATCATGCACTGATCACGTGACTGATCATGCACTGATCACGTGGCTGATCATGCACTGATCACGTGACTGATCATGCACTGATCACGTGGCTGATCATGCACTGATCACGTGACTGATCATGCACTGATCACGTGTCTGATCATGCACTGATCACGTGGCTATCATGCACTGCTCACGTGGCTGATCATGCCATGATCACGCAGCTACCATGTACTGGTCACATGACTGATCATGCACTGATCACGTGACTGATCATGCAGTGATCACGTGGCTATCATGCACTACTCACGTGGCTGATCATGCAATGATCATGTAGCTACCATGTACAGGTCACGTGAATGATCATACACCCATCAGGTGACTGATCATGCACTGATCACGTGGCTATCATGCACTGATCACGAGACTGATCATGCACTGATCACGTCTATATCATGCACTGATCACATGACTGCCCATGCACTGATCACGTGGATGATCATACACTAATCTTGTGACAGATCATGCACTGATCACGTGGCTGATCATGCACTGATACCGTGACTGAGCATGGACTGATCACATGACTATCATGTAGTGATCACGTGACTTAATGGCGCTGATCATGTGACTGATCATGCGCTGATCATGTTTGCTATCATACACTGATCATGTGCCTCTGGAGGCAATAAACAAAGAGCTGAGTAGGCACGAATCAAACAGTCAGCAGGCAATAATCATGGAACTCAGGTGTGAGGAATCATGCTGCTCAGCTGGCAATAATCAAGCAGCTGAGCAGGCAGGAATTACGCAGCACAGCTGGCAATTGTCAAGCAGATGACAGGCAGGAATCGTGCAGCTCAGCTGGCAATTGTCAAGCAGATGAGCAGACAGTAATCACGCAGCTCAGCAGGCCCTGATCACGTGACTGAGCATGCACTGTTCACGTGGCTGATCATACACTGATCACGTGATGATCATGCACTGATCACTTGGATATCATGCACTGATCACGTGGCTGATCATACACTGTTCACGTGTCTGACCATGCACTGATCACGTGGCTGATCATACACTGCTCACGTAACTGATCATGCACTGATCACGTGGCTATCATGCACTGATCACGTGGCTGAACATGCACTGTTCACGTGGCTGATCACACACCTGTCACGTGACATATCATGCACTGATCACGTGGCACTCATGCACTGATCACGTGGCTGATCATACTCTGCACGTAACTCATGCACACATCACGTGGCTATCATGCACTGCTCACGTGGCTCGTCATGGAATGATCACGTAGCAACCATATACTGGTCACGTGACTGATCATGCACAGATCACGTAAATGATCATGCACTGTTCACGTGACTGATCATGTACTGATCACGTGACTGATCATGCACTGATCACGTGGCTATCATGCACTGCTCACGTGGCTGATCATGCAACGATCACGTAGCAACCATGTACTGGTCACGTGACTGATCATGCACTGATCACGTAATTGATCCTGCACTGATCACGTGGCTCATCATGCACTGATCACGTGGCTGATCACACATGTATCACGTGACTGATCATGCACTGATCCGTGGCTCTCATGCACTGATCACGTGGCTGTCATGCACTGATCACGTGGATATCATGCACTGATCACGTGGCTGATCACACACGTATCACATGACTGATCATGCACTGATCACGTGGCTATCATGCACTGATCACGTGGCTATCATGCACTGATCACGTGGCTGATCATGCACTGATCACGTAGCTATCATGCACTGATCACGTGACTGATCATGCACTGATCACGTAATTGATCATGCACTGATCACGTGGCTGATCATGCACTGATCACGTGGCTGATCATGCACTGATCACGTGGCTCATGCACTGATCACGTGGCTGATCATGCACTGATCACGTGGCTGATCATGCACTGATCACGTAACTGATCATGCACTGATCACGTGACTGATCATGCACTGATCACGTGGCTATCATGCACTGATCACGTGGCTGATCATACACTGATCACGTGGCTGATCATGCACTGATCACGTGGCTGATCATGCACTGATCACGTGACTGATCATGCACTGATCACGTGACTGATCATGCACTGATCACGTGGCTATCATGCACTGCTCACGTGGCTGATCATGCCATGATCACGCAGCTACCATGTACTGGTCACATGACTGATCATGCACTGATCACGTGACTGATCATGCACTGATCACGTGGCTATCATGCACTACTCACGTGGCTGATCATGCAATGATCATGTAGCTACCATGTACAGGTCACGTGAATGATCATACACCCATCAGGTGACTGATCATGCACTGATCACGTGGCTATCATGCACTGATCACGTGACTGATCATGCACTGTCACGTCTATATCATGCACTGATCACATGACTGCCCATGCACTGATCACGTGGATGATCATACACTAATCATGTGACAGATCATGCACTGATCACGTGGCTGATCATGCACTGATACCGTGACTGAGCATGGACTGATCACATGACTATCATGTAGTGATCACGTGACTTAATGGCGCTGATCATGTGACTGATCATGCGCTGATCATGTTTGCTATCATACACTGATCATGTGCCTCTGGAGGCAATAAACAAAGAGCTGAGTAGGCACGAATCAAACAGTCAGCAGGCAATAATCATGGAACTCAGGTGTGAGGAATCATGCTGCTCAGCTGGCAATAATCAAGCAGCTGAGCAGGCAGGAATTACGCAGCACAGCTGGCAATTGTCAAGCAGATGACAGGCAGGAATCGTGCAGCTCAGCTGGCAATTGTCAAGCAGATGAGCAGACAGTAATCACGCAGCTCAGCAGGCCCAGATCACGTGACTGAGCATGCACTGTTCACGTGGCTGATCATACACTGATCACGTGATGATCATGCACTGATCACTTGGATATCATGCACTGATCACGTGGCTGATCATACACTGTTCACGTGTCTGACCATGCACTGATCACGTGGCTGATCATACACTGCTCACGTAACTGATCATGCACTGATCACGTGGCTATCATGCACTGATCACGTGGCTGAACATGCACTGTTCACGTGGCTGATCACACACCTGTCACGTGACATATCATGCACTGATCACGTGGCACTCATGCACTGATCACGTGGCTGATCATACTCTGCTCACGTAACTCATGCACACATCATGGCTATCATGCACTGCTACGTGCTCGTCATGGAATGATCACGTAGCTACCATATACTGGTCACGTGACTGATCATGCACTGATCACGTAAATGATCATGCACTGTCACGTGACTGATCATGCACTGATCACGTGACTGATCATGCACTGATCACGTGGCTATCATGCACTGCTCACGTGGCTGATCATGCAACGATCACGTAGCAACCATGTACTGGTCACGTGACTGATCATGCACTGATCACGTAATTGATCATGCACTGATCACGTGGCTCATCATGCACTGATCACGTGGCTGATCATGCATGATCACGTGACTGATCATGCACTGATCACGTGGCTCATGCACTGATCACGTGGCTGTCATGCACTGATCACGTGGATATCATGCACTGATCACGTGGCTGATCACACACGATCACATGACTGATCATGCACTGATCACGTGGCTATCATGCACTGATCACGTGGCTATCATGCACTGATCACGTGGCTGATCATGCAATGATCACGTAGCTATCATGCACTGATCACGTGACTGATCATGCACTGATCACGTGGCTGATCATGCACTGATCACGTGGCTGATCATGCACTGATCACGTGCTGATCATGCACTGATCACGTGCTGATCATGCACTGATCACGTGGCTGTCATGCACTGATCACGTGGCTGATCATGCACTGATCACGTGACTGATCATGCACTGATCACGTGACTGATCATGCACTGATCACGTGGCTGATCATGCACTGATCACGTGACTGATCATGCACTGATCACGGTGATCATGCACTGATCACGTGGCTGATCATGCACTGATCACGTACTGATCATGCACTGATCACGTGTCTGATCATGCACTGATCACGTGGCTGATCATGCACTGATCACGTGGCTGATCATGCACTGATCACGTGGCTGATCATGCACTGATCACGTGGCTGATCATGCACTGATCACGTGGCTGGATCATGCACTGATCACGTGGCTGATCATACTGTCACGTGACTGATCATGCACTGATCACGTGGCATCATGCACTGATCACGTGGCTGATCATACACTGATCACGTAACTCATGCACTGATCACGTGGCTATCATGCACTGATCACGTGGCTGATCATGAATGATCACGTAGCAACATATACTGGTCACGTGACTGATCATGCACTGATCACGTAACTGATCATGCACTGATCACGTGACTGATCATGCACTGATCACGTGACTGATCATGCACTGATCACGTGGCTATCATGCACTGATCACGTGGCTGATCATGCACTGATCACGTAGCAACCATGCACTGATCACGTGACTGATCATGCACTGATCACGTAATTGATCATGCACTGATCACGTGGCTCATCATGCACTGATCACGTGGCTGATCACACTGATCACGTGACTGATCATGCACTGATCACGTGGCTATCATGCACTGATCACGTGGCTGATCATGCACTGATCACGTGGCTATCATGCACTGATCACGGCTGATCATGCACGATCACATGACTGATCATGCACTGATCACGTGGCTGATCATGCACTGATCACGTGGCATCATGCACTGATCACGTGGCTGATCATGCACTGATCACGTAGCTATCATGCACTGATCACGTGACTGATCATGCACTGATCACGTGATTGATCATGCACTGATCACGTGGCTGATCATGCACTGATCACGTGGCTGATCATGCACTGATCACGTGACTGATCATGCACTGATCACGTGACTGATCATGCACTGATCACGTGGCTATCATGCACTGCTCACGTGGCTGATCATGCCATGATCACGCAGCTACATGCACTGGTCACATGACTGATCATGCACTGATCACGTGACTGATCATGCACTGATCACGTGGCTATCATGATCATCACTGATCATGCAATGATCATGTAGCTACCATGTACTGGTCACGTGAATGATCATACACTCCATCAGGTGACTGATCATGCACTGATCACGTGGCTATCATGCACTGATCACTAGACTGATCATGCACTGTTCACGTCTATATCATGCACTGATCACATGACTGCCCATGCACTGATCACGTGGATGATCATACACTAATCTTGTGACAGATCATGCACTGATCACGTGGCTGATCATGCACTGATACCGTGACTGAGCATGGACTGATCACATGACTATCATGTAGTGATCACGTGACTTAATGGCGCTGATCATGTGACTGATCATGCGCTGATCATGTTTGCTATCATACACTGATCATGTGCCTCTGGAGGCAATAAACAAAGAGCTGAGTAGGCACGAATCTAACAGTCAGCAGGCAATAATCATGGAACTCAGCTGTGAGGAATCATGCTGCTCAGCTGGCAATAATCAAGCAGCTGAGCAGGCAGGAATTACGCAGCACAGCTGGCCATTGTCAAGCAGATGACAGGCAGGAATCGTGCAGCTCAGCTGGCAATTGTCAAGCAGATGCGCAGACAGTAATCACGCAGCTCAGCAGGCCCAGATCATGTGACTGAGCATGCACTGTTCACGTGGCTGATCATACACTGATCACGTGACTGATCATGCACTGATCACGTGGCTGATCATGCACTGATCACGTGACTGATCATGCACTGATCACGTGGCTATCATGCACTGATCACGTGGCTGATCATGCACTGATCACGTGGCTGATCACACACTGATCACGTGACTGATCATGCACTGATCACGTGGCACTCATGCACTGATCACGTGGCTGATCATACTCTGCTCACGTAACTGATCATGCACTGATCACGTGGCTGATCATGCACTGATCACGTGGCTGATCATGCACTGATCACGTGACTGATCATGCACTGATCACGTGGCATCATGCACTGATCACGTGGCTATCATGCACTGATCACGTGGCTGATCATGCACTGATCACGTAGCTACCATGCACTGGTCACGTGACTGATCATGCACTGATCACGCACTGATCATGCACTGATCACGTGGCTGATCATGCACTGATCACGTGGCTGATCATGCACTGATCACGTGACTGATCATGCACTGATCACGTGACTGATCATGCACTGATCACGTGGCTATCATGCACTGATCACGTGGCTGATCATACACTGATCACGTGACTGATCATGCACTGATCACGTGGCTGATCATGCACTGATCACGTGACTGATCATGCACTGATCACGTGTCTGATCATGCACTGATCACATGACTATCATGCACTGATCACGTGGATGATCATACACTAATCACGTGACAGATCATGCACTGATCACGTGGCTGATCATGCACTGATACCGTGACTGAGCATGACTGATCACATGACTATCATGTAGTGATCACGTGACTTAATGGCGCTGATCATGTGACTGATCATGCGCTGATCATGTTTGCTATCATACACTGATCATGTGCCTCTGGAGGCAATAAACAAAGAGCTGAGTAGGCACGAATCAAACAGTCAGCAGGCAATAATCATGGAACTCAGCTGTGAGGAATCATGCTGCTCAGCTGGCAATAATCAAGCAGCTGAGGCAGGAATTACGCAGCACAGCTGGCAATTGTCAAGCAGATGACAGGCAGGAATCGTGCAGCTCAGCTGGCAATTGTCAAGCAGATGAGCAGACAGTAATCACGCAGCTCAGCAGGCCCTGATCACGTGACTGAGCATGCACTGTTCACGTGGCTGATCATACACTGATCACGTGATGATCATGCACTGATCACGTGGATATCATGCACTGATCACGTGGCTGATCATGCACTGATCACGTCTATATCATGCACTGATCACGTACTGATCATGCACTGATCACGTGGCTGATCATGCACTGATCACGTGACTGATCATGCACTGATCACGTGGCTGATCATGCACTGATCACGTGACTGATCATGCACTGATCACGTGGCTATCATGCACTGATCACGTGGCTATCATGCACTGATCACGTGGCTGATCATGCACTGATCACGTGACTGTCATGCACTGATCACGTGGCTGATCATGCACTGATCACGTGACTGATCATGCACTGATCACGTGGCTATCATGCACT
The DNA here is from genome assembly GCF_032452875.1 of Bos javanicus. Taxonomy (NCBI): domain Eukaryota; kingdom Metazoa; phylum Chordata; class Mammalia; order Artiodactyla; family Bovidae; genus Bos; species Bos javanicus. The sequence goes on along the minus strand of NW_026894670.1, from coordinate 2,228 downwards.
GATCACGTGGCTGATCATGCACTGATCACGTGGCTGATCATGCACCTGTCACGTGACTATCATGCACTGATCACGTGGCATCATGCACTGATCACGTGGCTGATCGGCACTGATCACGTAACTGATCATGCACTGATCACGTGGCTATCATGCACTGCTCACGTGTCATGCAATGATCACGTAGCAACCATATACTGGTCACGTGACTGATCATGCACTGATCACGTAACTGATCATGCACTGATCACGTGACTGATCATGCACTGATCACGTGACTGATCATGCACTGATCACGTGGCTATCATGCACTGATCACGACTGATCATGCACTGATCACGTCTATATCATGCACTGATCACATGACTGCCCATGCACTGATCACGTGGATGATCATACACTAATCTGTGATGATCATGCACTGATCACGTGGCTGATCATGCACTGATACCGTGACTGAGCATGGACTGATCACATGACTATCATGTAGTGATCACGTGACTTAATGGCGCTGATCATGTGACTGATCATGCGCTGATCATGTTTGCTATCATACACTGATCATGTGCCTCTGGAGGCAATAAACAAAGAGCTGAGTAGGCACGAATCAAACAGTCAGCAGGCAATAATCATGGAACTCAGCTGTGAGGAATCATGCTGCTCAGCTGGCAATAATCAAGCAGCTGAGCAGGCAGGAATTACGCAGCACAGCTGGCAATTGTCAAGCAGATGACAGGCAGGAATCGTGCAGCTCAGCTGGCAATTGTCAAGCAGATGAGCAGACAGTAATCACGCAGCTCAGCAGGCCCAGATCACGTGACTGAGCATGCACTGTTCACGTGGCTGATCATACACTGATCACGTGATGATCATGCACTGATCACTTGGATATCATGCACTGATCACGTGGCTGATCATACACTGTTCACGTGTCTGACCATGCACTGATCACGTGGCTGATCATACACTGCTCACGTAACTGATCATGCACTGATCACGTGGCTATCATGCACTGATCACGTGGCTGAACATGCACTGTTCACGTGGCTGATCACACACTGTCACGTGACATATCATGCACTGATCACGTGGCACTCATGCACTGATCACGTGGCTGATCATACTCTGCTCACTATGATCATGCACACATCACGTGGCTATCATGCACTGCTCACGTGGCTCGTCATGGAATGATCACGTAGCTACCATATACTGGTCACGTGACTGATCATGCACAGATCACGTAAATGATCATGCACTGTTCACGTGACTGATCATGTACTGATCACGTGACTGATCATGCACTGATCACGTGGCTATCATGCTCTGCTCACGTGGCTGATCATGCAACGATCACGTAGCAACCATGTACTGGTCACGTGACTGATCATGCACTGATCACGAATTGATCCTGCACTGATCACGTGGCTGATCACATGTATCACGTGACTGATCATGCACTGATCACGTGGCTATCATGCACTGATCACGTGGCTGTCATGCACTGATCGACATGATCATGCACTGATCATGTGGCTGATCACACGTACACATGACTGATCATGCACTGATCACGTGGCTATCATGCACTGATCACGTGGCTATCATGCACTGATCACGTGGCTGATCAGGCATGATCACGTAGCTACCATGTACTGGTCACGTGACTGATCATGCACTGATCACGAATTGATCATGCACTGATCATGTGGCTGATCATGCACTGATCACGTGGCTGATCATACACTGATCACATAACTGATCATGCACTGATCACGTGACTGATCATGCACTGATCACGTGGCTATCATGCACTGATCACTTGGCTGGACATACACTGATCACGTGCCTGGTCATGCACTGATCACGTGGCTGATCATGCACTGATCACGTGACTGATCATGCACTGATCACGTGGCTGGATCATGCACTGATCACGTGGCTATCATGCACTGCTCACGTGGCTGATCATGCACTGATCACGCAAGCTACCATGTACTTGTCACATGACTGATCATGCACTGATCACGTGACTGATCATGCACTGATCACGTGGCTATCATGCACTACTCACGTGGCTGATCATGCAATGATCATGTAACTACCATGTACTGGTCACGTGACTGATCATGCACTGATCACGTGACTGATCATGCACTGATCACGTGGCTATCATGCACTGACTCACGAGACTGATCAAGCTACACTGTTCACGTCTATATCATGCACTT